>NC_080429.1:45700866-46000866 GCF_029873635.1 Malania oleifera | reverse complement strand
AACATCTAGGGAAACCTGGCATGCCTAGATCCATTGGCCAATTAAATGAAAAAAAACTCGAATTTTGAAATTTTGTTGGGTTGTTCAATTGCTTGGGGAGGCCACTCAACCTCTATTGTGTGGTGTTGAACTAGAGAAGGAGTAAAAGGGTCGGTTGACCACCTTATGTGAAGTAGGATGGGATGGATTGACCTAGTCCTACGGTTCAACCCTCATAAACACATACACTCAATACACTTTAAATTAAGAATTCAATTATCCAAACATAAACACAATAAATCATGCTATATTTCACATGTTCAAGGATTTTGAAAAGGTGTATGATTTGTCCAACAATTAAGTCCCAGTTGATTCTTTCACAAAGGAATCAAGTTAAATGAAGGAAATATGATATTTCAATATTTCAAGAATGTAGTTCTATGCTAGCATAGTAATATTCCTAGAACTGACTTTAGCCTTAGCAAGTATCAATATTACAAATTCTGGATTCAAAGGGGCTTAGTAAGTATGGAATTTCAGGTTTCAGCAAAGGCTTACAAAATTAAGTAATTGTTTACAATCAATTATGGCTTAAGAAGATTACAACCTTACCAAAGGAAAATCTTTGGATGACTTGAAATTATCCAACACAAATTTTAATCACACTGTAAGTTCTTTGTGCAAGCTTTGAGTACCAAAATGAACGTAGCATTTCAATGAAATGATGATGTCTGAGGGGGTAAATGGAGATGTTGGTAGTGTGGTGAATGGGGAAAGATAAAGATGGAGTCACTGAATAGAATAGTGGTCTCTCACAACCTAATCTCTAGAGAGATCGCGTAACCTCACACTACTCAATCATAAATATTGAACAAAGCTTAAACAAGCTTCAGAAAAGGAAATCCATTTTTAATTCAATATCAATACTTAGCTAATTTTAGTTCTTACAATGGAGAATTTAAAGACTTGGCACAAAGGAGACAAGACAATTAAACAACTCGCACTTCCCATACAACCATAAAAGACAAAGAATTAAATGCACACTCACAACTTATTAAGAACAACTTACTAAGAAGCACATGCAAACAAGATGTCTTGCAATATAACACATTAAATAAAAGTCAAAGAGAGGGGTCCAAATCCGTGTGGGGTCCATAAGAGCTTGTAAGGTGGATGTGGTTCTCAAACTTGCTTATTTTAGGGCTCAGATGATGGTACCGTCAAGTAGGTTGCACCCCTAAAGCTTCGGTCACCCATATAGTCGAATTATTCTAGAAATTTTTACTGTTCAGGAAACTTGGTTGTGGCTTGGTTGTGACACTCAGGAAAATCTGTGAGCTGCTAATGGATGGGCAATTTTACTCGCAAACGCCCTTCCGTATTTGGGGCATAACTTTTACTAAAGAACTTCAAATAGGGCCATATTAGTATTATAAGAAAGCTAAGAAAATTTCCCACAATTTTTGTGTTCAAACATTTTGAAGATGGGAAGTTTTTGATAGAGAAAATTGCACATCAATTCAGCAGTAGAAAAATGAAGATGTTGGGACTTAATGATTCTCCATGAATCTCATGGCCTCCTGCAAAATAGTTATGAACTAAAGTGCACATCTAGATGTCATCCACATGTCACCATGTTGGTGAAGGAAAGGGGTAAGGCATGCTAGTACCCATCATCTCTCCTGGGCCCAAAAGAATTCTTCTCCTAAGAATGAGAAGTGAAATATTGAGAGTACAATTTGGAGTTAAGACAGAGGAAGTCTTCTTTCAAAATCTGGCTACACTCGGATAGTGGTTTACCTCCCCACTTGACCAAGAACTTTTGGTATGAACTTTCTTGTGTGAATGTTGTCTTGTAATCCAAGATTTCTTCAATTTCATCACGGTTCTTGGGTATAGGTAAAGGTGGGGGCAAAGGCAATTTAGGGGTGGTTTCAGGTTTACGAGGAGTGGAGAATGGGGTGTGATCACTTGCAAGGTTAGAACTTGAGGACTCCACAAAAGAAGATGCTTTAATAAATGGGGTTACATCCTCAACATTAAAACATTGCTTATGCCAAAATCAACAAGAATATCAAGCATGTAAGCATTAGAACTAATTTTCTTTAAAATTTTGAAAGGACCCATCTTCTTGGCATGGAACTTTCTTACCTTTCCTATAGAAATCCATTCAGGACGAATACGAACCATAACCATATCACCCTCTGAAAATTCTTGCAACCTATGATACATGTCAGCACTAGATTTATAATGCTCAATGTTCAAGTTAATTCTCATTCTTATTTCATAGTGTAGGTCATGTATGTGCTTAGAAAAAGCATCGGCTTGTTCACTCACTCTAACATGTGGAGGTAATGGGACAAAATCTATTGGCTTTCTAAGGTTGATAACTAGTGACAACTTGAAAAGGACTCAATATTGTGGTTCTATTCACTGAGCTATTAAATGCAAATTCAGCCATCGAAAGACACAAATCCCATGAACCTATGTTTTCACCTACTAGGCATCTAAATAGGTCACCTAAGATCCTATTAACTACCTCAGTTTGCCCATTAGTTTGGGGCTAGTAAGCACTAAAAAATTGGAGTTCGGTTCCTAAAATTGCACACAAAGTTTTCCAGAAGTAACTTAGAAACTTTACATCTCGATCAAAAACAATGGTCTTAGGAAGACCATGCAGTCTTATAATTTCTCTAAAAAAATAGATGTAATTTTTTATGCATCATGTCTTGTTACATAAATAAAATGAGACATTTTTGGAAAATATATCCATGACAATAAGCACAGAATCATTCTTTCTAGCAGCGTTAGGGAGTCCTAAAACAAAATCCATGCTAATGCCCTACCAACGGGTACGAGGTACAGGTAAGCGAGTGTATAGTCTAATGTTCTGCTTCCTACCCTTTGTAGTTTGACATGTTCCACAATAAGATACAACTCTAGTGACATCCCTATTCAGACTAGGCCAAAAGAATCTATCCTCTACCATAGTAATGGTTTTATCCCTCCCAAAGTGACCTGTAGCACCACCTGCATGCAATTCCTATATTAACTAGTCACGTAGAGATGTAGAGGGTATGCACAATTTAGTTCCTTTGAATATGAATCCACCATGGATCACAAAGTCCGGATGGGATTCGGGAAGTCCTTGTAACAGGTTAGAAAAGATGTCACAGAAATCAGGACATTGAGAATATTCATTCTTAATACTCTCAAAGCCTATTATTCTCACTTCCAAAGTTTGTAAAGTTGCCAAAACTCGACTCAGAGCATCAACACCTTTGTTTTTAACACTAGCTCGATGTTTGAGCATAAAATTATACTGTTGAATGTACTCAATCCACTTTACATGCCTATGATTTAGTTTCTTTGGGGTGCTTTAGTATTTAAGGGCCTAGTGGTTAGAAAAGAGTACAAACTCCTATGGGAGTGAGTAATGTCTCCAGTGCCTCAAACATTGGACTACAGTATAGAATTCTTTATCATAAGTAGAGTAATGGTGCTTGGCATCATTCAACTTTTCACTAAATAAGGAAACAGGATGGTCCTCTTGACTCAGCACTCCTCCTATGCCAATACCTAAAGCATCACATGCTACTTCAAACAGTTTTTGAAAATCAGGGAGGTGTGCCATAGGGGCTTTTGTTATCCGGTCTTTAATGTATAATAAGGCTTTGGTTGTAGCTTTAGGCCACACAAACTCTCCTTTCTTCAGAAAATTTGTAATGGTTGCCATGATAGTACTAAAATTCTTAATGAATCTTCTATAGAATGTGGCTAACCCATGGAAACTCCTTGCTTCATGAATATTTCTAAGAGTATGCCAATTTTGAATAGCCTTGACCTTCTCAAGGTCAACAGAAACTCTAGTCTCTGATACAACATATCCTAGAAAGATTATTTGAGGGGTCATGAAGATAACATTTTTTCAAATTTGAATATAGTTTTTGCTCTCTTAGTACTTCAAACACTCTTCTATGTGATCTAGGTGCGCTTTCTTTGTTTGGATATAAATCAAGATATCGTCAAACTAGACAATAAGGAAATTCCCAATGAAGGGTCTCAAAAATTGAGTCATCACTCTCATGAAGGTTCTTGGTGCATTAGTGAGACCAAATGACATCACCAATTATTAGTACAAGCCATATTTAGTTTTGAATGCAGTCTTCCATTCATCTCCAGGTCTTATCCTAATCTCATGGTATCCACATTTAAGATCAATTTTGGAAAAGATCTTGGAACCAACCATTTGATCCAACATATCATCCAACCTGGGTATGGGAAATCTATATTTGACTATGATTTTATTAATGACTCTACTATTAATGCACATTATCCAAGTTCCATTTTCTTTGGAGTAAGAAGGGCGGGACATGCACATGGGCTCAAGCTTTCTTCAATAAATTCCTTACTTCTTAACTCATCAACTTGTCTTTTCAGTTCCGCATGTTCTTTGGGATTCATCCTATAGTGAAGAAAATTGGGTAAAGATGATACTAGAACAAGATCAATAGCATGTTGAATGTCTCTCATCAAAGGCAACTCATGCGGGGGTTCTGAGATAACATCCTTAAATTCAACAAGTATGGGTGACACTTCATGTTGAGTCTCATGTTTGAGAGTAGAGGAGTCATTTTCCTTGGTTACCATGACATAGATAACCTATGTCTCTTTACTTTCCCACTCAAATTTCTTTTTGTTTAGAACATGCAAAGAAGTTCCAACCTTCTCTTTTCTTTTCAAGCTTTTCTTTTCATTGTCTTGTTTATCCTTTTTAGGCTCAAGAGGACACGAGGTAATCTTCTTTCCATTACACCTAAAGGTATAAGTGTTGGCTCAACCATTGTGTGAAACATCTAGATCATATAGCCAAGGTCTTCCTAATAAAATATGGGCAACATCCCTAGGAAGGACGTCACACTAGATTTTGTTTTCATAGTTTGTAATATTGATGGGATAAGCACCTATGGCCTACAGGCATTCTTGCTATATCTACCCAAGCAACCTTGTATGGATTGGGATGGGCTTCAATTTTCAAACCCAATTTTTCTGAAGCTGATTTTTAAATCACATTTAACCATCGATGATCATCTTGCAATTTTTATTTCCACACTTGATGTAAGCATGAAAAATAGAAGTGCAATGCCAACCCTTTTGTTCTTGAGGGGTCACCATGATATATCACATGAAATTTATAGTAGATTTTTCATCTTCTTCAATGGACAATTCATCCTCGCTAGCTACTTCTTCGGGAATATAAGGGTGTTCCTCTCCCGACTCTACCTCTTCATCCTCTCTTTCAATTGCTAAATCCTAGTGGGACATTGCTTAGCAAAGTGGCCCTTTTTATGACACTTGAAGCACACATCGTTCCCAAAATTTTTTTTCAAGAACCCATTCATGGGTACTTTTCCTTTGTCTAAAGGCTGCTGGACAGTGGGATTGCTACCTCTTGAAGTGACTTGACCCATGTTGGTAGGTCTAGTCTTCTCATAAGATGTGGCCTTTCTTTGGTAGGTGTCACTGGAGGTGTTTCCAAATTTCCTTCCCATTTGAGCTTTACTCATTTGATCATAATCCTGTGCCAAGTTAAAGGTATGCTCAAGGGAGTCAATGTGATGGGGAAACAACTCTTTCCTTAGTTCTGGTTTTGAGCCAATCCTAAAACGATAGATCTGTTGGCTAATGCTCTTCTACCCCACATCTAATAGAAAGTTCATCAAACTTACTCATATACTCAGTTACACTCATACTACCTTGTCTAAGGCTATAGAGTCAATCCATGAGACGTTCCCTATAGGAAGTTACGACATATTTTTTTGCCAATCTTTCTTTCATCAAATCCCAATGTTCTATGGGTCTATGACCTAGGCGAGCTTCTTTTCTTTTGGCATTTTTCCAATAAAGCTTAACTTTCCCAGTTAATCTCATCTTTGCAAACCTCACTCGGTGTGGGTCATGCATCTTATACCAATCAAAGTATGAATCCATTTCAGCTAACTGAAAAAATTTTGGTTCCATTTGACCATCATATGTAGGGGTTTCAATTTTTACTCTTTTCATTACATCTATATCTAGATCATGATTTTTCCTACGATATGGTCTCCTTGGTTGGAATTCCTCTTCATCATAATCCTCTTCATTCCAATGTGGAACATAAGGGTCATGACGCTGGAATATTCTAGGAGCATTTGGTCGAGGTAGGGGATGAATAGGAGGTCATTCTAGAGGAGGTGTCCTTTCTCTTGGAAGGTTGTTTGGTTCCCTAGAGTGGTGGGAAGCTGTAATGCCCCGAACCCGAAACTGGGGTCTAGAGTGTTATTTAAAATAAATAAGTCTCTGTGATACCATATTACAAAACACGAAAGATCTCCATAACAATTACAAGAGCACTAAAAATTAACCTTTATTACAATAAAAATCCCAATACAACAATAAGGTTCTAAGGTCATTAAAAACATAAATAAAAATACTAACAATTCTAACCAAGGACCTTCTATCCCACCCACGCTTCCACTGCGTACTCTGATTACTATCATTTTCACATGGTATTTGAAAAATGTTAGATGTTGAAAGGGTGAGACATTTCTTCGTAAGGAAGGAATAAATTATTATTAGTGTGTGGCCAATGAGTTTTAGTGTATTATATATACATATGTGTGTGTGTGTGTGTGTGTGTGTGTGTGTGTGTGTGTGTGTATAACATTTAATATGTGCTTCATACAAATAACATTATATACTTTATAATAAACCATAGAATAATAACATAAATCAATATAACTATCTCCTCACTCCCTAGATCATGTTCAAGTATCAAGCAATCTATCTATCTTTCGAAGACCACATCTAGTACATATCTAGGCACTCACTGTGAGGCATTACGTTTCGCCGTCCCCCACCAACAAGCCCTCAGCTAAGTCTCGAGGATCAGGGTCCCATAATCAAGATCACGGCCTCCTTTTCCTTGATATCACCAAACATATCCCTCAGATATACAATTTCATAATACCATGGTACTATAATCATAAAGGTCTACCCACATTACTTTCAACAATCCTCGTGATCTCAATAAGTTTAATTTATACAATAATCTAAAATAATCTTATGCCACACATTTAAATAATAAAATCATACTTTAATAACACTCAAAAAAAATCATATACCTCATAATTTAATTTAATATTCAAATTTAAGACCAACATATACTCAGATCAAAATCAACATAATATCCATATAATTAAATTCTTTTATTTAATCTATTAATCTTTGAAAATTCCTAACATAATTTATTCCACTTACCTTTCCCCAAGAGTGGTGTTTAGGATCCCCAAACCATGAAAATTGGAGAAAAAATTGAAGAGAGAGGGAGATGGGCGGATGAGAGAGAGAGTGCTCAGCAGAATTGAAATCCTGAAGGATCTTAGAACCTTCAGGTAACTAACTAACTAACTAACTAACTATATATATATATAATATTATTATATTATTAAATTAATAATTATCATTTATTTTTTAATTAATAATTTTATTTTTTTATTTATATATTTTTTTTTAGGATCACACTTACTCACATATTATTTTTGGGGTCGTTATAGAAGCAAGCTCATTGTCAACATCAAGGAGTTGTCCTGCATTTTGTGGAGGTGGGTCAGGAACTAAATTAGCTTCTAACCCATTTATTCTGGCAAGGGCATTAGTTAAGTCTTGAGTTAAGACTTGAACTTGGGCTTATAGGTCATTTAAGATTGTTGACTTTGGTGTATTCGCAAGAGGGGGTGAATTGAAATTTTAAAAAAATTTCTTAAGTTTTGTTCAAATCCACAAGCAGTATACCGCATCCTAAGGTCTTTCTAAACTTATGCCAATTATCCAGTAATATAAAATTGAGCAGATAAAAAAACTGTTATAATATATTAGTATTTCACAACTATTCAAAGCATGTATGTAAAATAATCAAGACAATAAATGATACTATAGATGTATTGAAATTAAAGGGAAAAGATAAGGGAACACACGATATGATATTGGGGTTCAGCCAATACTGCCTACGTTCCGGCTTTAGCTCACAAGCTAGAAGATTCCACTAAAGCTTACTTCCGAGTGGAGCGACACTGAATACAACACCAGGTCAAATTACAAGGGTTGACCTTAACCTTTACAACTGATCTTTACGAGCTAGATCAACACCCCCTCAGGCCAAACCTGGAATACAACAGAAAATCAAATATAAATTTTCATGTATAATATATGTGCTTCTCCAATAAGCAGATATGTACCAATACAATTAAGGAACTTCGATATGATAGGATTTATAAGCTCAATGAAGATTAAATGACTACTCTCAAGATCAAGTCAATATAACAATCAGTATGTGAGAGAGTTTGTGAATAAACCTTTGAGTCAAGATATGTAAGAATATACCAATCACAAGTTGTAAACTCAAAGATCTCAAGAACACAAGAAAATATCTCAAAAATAATATTTCAAATAAGTATGAGAGATATTTGGATTTGAGCTTGTCAAAAATGTTTTTCACCAAAGCACAATACAAGCTCCGGAATCTTGCAACACAAATGCAAGACTCACAAGCCCTAGAGAGTTTTCCCAAAGGAGACTTATGAATTAAAACACAAGGAAAAACTCAAGCTTACTCTCAATAAAATCAATCTCAATCAAAGTATGTGTGAGTGTAAGCTTATGAATGATTTCAAGAAACTCTACCAAAGAGATTTAGCAAGATGAATGTATAGGAGTGGGATTTTTAGGCTTGTATATGAAAAATGGGTATTTGTAAATTCATAAGATTTTTTGCTAATGATGTTTTCTAATAAGTTCTAATCAAACCAAATGAGAGAATATATATAGACACTCCAAAATATATGGATGTTGGGGACTCATTCGATATTTTAGAAAAAGTTTAAATATGGTTAATAAAAAATAACCCCTGTTTAACCTCAGTAAAAAATTGGCAACCCGAGAGGTTCGGTCGAGTGTATTCGAGGTTCGGTTGACCCAATTGCCAAGTTTGGTAAACCGTTGCAGTTTTGAACTAAACATATGGTCGACCGTCTCAAGGCGACTTTGAACCCCTTCGTGGGTTTGGTCAACCAAAACAAAGGATGGTCGGCTACTCATTAGATTTGGTCGACCCAAACTAAAATGAACTACATATTCAGTCAACCAGGTTGTTAGGTGTCAGACACGCTTCAATTTGGTCAACCGTGGATGACACTTTCATTTCAGAACGGTCGACCGAGTGAAGTCATTATGTTGACTTATGGTCGGTTCAGTCAACCAAGACTTTTTACACTGCAAGAATTTAGTCGACCGTGGTCTTAGTCAATATTTTGACTTTTCAGCCAACAACTGGTTCAATTGGCCAAGCTAGTTATTACAAGAATGGTTCAGTCAACTGGGGCTTTTCAAAGCATAATTTTCAACCCTAAGATTTATCCCTATTTGTAAAAATGTGACATTTTAGCCTAAGGGACTTTTCATTTATGTGCATGGGGTCCTAAGGTCAACTTATGGTCATTGAGCTTATACTACCTATTATGCATGCAATGCATTAGTTATTACAGACCATAGTTATTACAGACCCAAATGAGATGCAATTACAATAAACAAATGGTCTTCATTCTTTTTGGTTCTTTGACCTTTTTGCTTTTCAAATGCCATATATGATGTGGTTTTTGCATTCCTTATGCCTTCCTTGTGTTCCTACCCTTAGTGCATGCAAAGGATAATCATGTTCAAACAACTCAGTGCACATGTAAGAACCATTGGATTTATCATAATCAAAATAGAAGGGACTCAAAGAGTCAACATTCTCCCCCCTTTTGATGATGACAAATACAATAAGCAAAAGTGGGAAAAACCTAATAGGCTCCCCCTAAGAATATGCATAATAAAAATTTATAATAAAGCTCAAGCATATTTGGAAGAAAGATTCAAAAAAAAATCATTATGTAATTTTAAATTTTGATTTGCCTAGTTTTGCATACTTCTTCCCCTTTTGGCATCAGTAAAAACGCTAAGATATAAGTTGATATAAGCAAGCAGTGAATAATAATAATTCATATACAAGATATAGTTTTGGGAAGATTTTAGAAATTTCGGCAGCATGCCGTTTGAAAATAGAGCATTTCCTAAAAAAAAACTTTGTATATCAATGACCTGATTGATTTCAACAAATAGGTTACAATATCTACATCAATAAACTCAAACAATCTAGTATGAATCAAGGTAGTTTATATAATAAGTACATTACTTCCAACATCCACAAGAAAGTATAGTCGTGTAGTGCAATATGGATAACAAAAGTGATCTCACAAAGTATTAATCATATTTATAATTTATGTGAGAAATTATTTATCATTTCAGAGTCGTAGTTTTCTAAATTATGTAGCTTCCCCTCAGTTTATGCACTCAATCATATTTCTAGGTGACATCTCTATTGTGCATTAGGCCTATTCACGTCTGATCTGGATATATTTGTCCTCTTGGAGTGGTTTAGTGAAAATGTCAGCCCATTGTACATTAGTGCACACAAACTCAAGAGCCACATACCCTTTGCGATTAGAAAGCTATGTTAGATGGAAGATTTGGAACACACAAGCAACAAAGTTTCTAACATCAAGTCCTGCAAGCTGTTCAGAAGACACCAGAACAATCCACACTGTATATAATCATGAAGCCCATAATTGTGATGTTCTAGGAAAAAAAAAAAAACGATGAAGCATGTAATTCCATAGTGTTCAATTTTTTCCAAAAAAAAAATGTATGCGGTTTTTAGAAAAATTTGGGCAGCATTTCGTTTAAAATAGAACGTTTTCCATAAAAACCTGCTTTCAAACCTGGTTATATCATATGGGTCATAAGGATTATGCATCATCCATATGACATTTAAATCAAACTATTTAAATCACTTAACCAAGGTTGAATTCAATAGTATACACAAGCTTCAGATATTACTTGTTAATTCAAGCTATGTGTATAAGGATGCAAGCAATTCATATTCAAATCGAGTTCTATATGAGCACGCATCAATTGTAGCACATGGTTTGATTTATTTTGGGAAATATCTGATGAAATTTTGGTGGTATACTGTCTGTAAAAATTGGACATTTCCCAAATCTACAAATCATAAAAATTCATGCACCGGATATCCAAGATGATTCTACAACATGTAATTAAGTAGAAAATCAACTCACGATATTCAATATAGCTCAATTTCTGTTCATGCTAAAATTTAATAAACTATCCAACAAATAAGCATAGATATTAAATAAGGGTGGATAGTGAATGTTCAATGTTATGCTTATGAAGGAATATGGATATAAAATATAACTATGGGAACATTTAATTTAGTCATGACGATACAACAATAAATGGTCCCCCTGAGTTTTGCGCTATCACCATTTTATGCCTTTGCCAAGAGCCTTAGATTTTCAATGATTTGAACTTGGCTTATCATGCTAAGGCTTAGAGGACCAAAAATTTACAAGCAATACTTCTCCATGGTCAAAAGCTTGCATACACCTCTTTACTTATGAATTTTAGCGGGTGTGAGAGGCACAAGTTGGAATGGCTTTTCTTTCTTAACGTTCATGCATAGGTTTCTCAGTTATTGCATAGAAACCTATGGCCATCATATTAGCCATTTCACTTAACTAAAAGGATACAAACCTCTAAGGATTGACTTGAAGGATTGAGAGCTTGTGAAGCGAATTTGGATAAATACTCTTATCAATTAAAATTTTTATTAGGCTCAGAAGAGTATTTAGGAGAATCAGGATAGTATATATGATAAGTAAGCTAAAGTACATGTCCTTATAATTTTGGCAAAGAGCATTTGTGAGTATATGAATTTTCTTGAACAACGCTCTTTGGTGATGGGAAAGTATCCTTAAGATATGATAACAATTTTGAACACGGATACAAACCAACGAATAGGTAAGATCTTTACCGAGTGTGATCATGGTTTGGTTAAGAGATCCTATGGAGGAAATGAGTGAACCAAGATTAGAGGATTCATATTTTAGACTCAAAAGGAAAATTTTGATTTAACTATTAAACTTGAATCCCTTAGTGGATGCCTCTAGTATTGATTACAAGAAGAATGTCTTTAAATAAGCACTAGAATAATAGGAATTTATAATAGCCAGTGCTTAAGCCTAGCGAGATGGCTAAAAGTTTTAGCGGGCTTTTAGGAGAAGAAAAATGAGTTTAAGGATGATGAATTCCCTAAAGCTCAATTTTGTGCAATGGACAAACTGTGCTTAACTCAAAATACTTATATTTAAGTATGAGTTAAACATTTAGAATTAATTACCTGGCAGATATGATTTGTCCATTTGGAAGTGGATTTTACTTTAGCTAGCTATAACCAATATATTTTTATGTTTTACCCCATCATTATGATATATATGAATTAAATTCAGATTGGATAAAATACATAAATTTTCATATTGGCTTGCTTCTCTGTGGTTCTTAGTATAATAATAGTATAGTGAGTGCATATACTAAGATTTGACATTTGAAGCCCAAACCACTTCCTAAGCCTATAGTCATCACTACCCCCTATAGCTAATCCTACATGCTAAGGAAGAATTGTGTGATCATGTAATTTTTATTTGAATAAATTCTTCCTTGAATTTCAAGGGGTTTGCTTTCTTAACAACTCATATCATTTTTCTGTCATTGATTCTTGATGGGTTAGGAGTCGGTAATTCTTTGACTTTCCGAACTCATTTTGGTTTCACACCTTTTCTTTTAAACGAGCAATCAAATTTTATGTGCCCCTTCCTTTTACACAAGACACGTGTGGTGGGAGTATATGGACCGGAGGAGGTACTGCCATAATATTTAGATGCTCTTAAAAAGTACCCCATGCATGGATTCTTTCTTTTCCCGTTTTCAATGCTGCTAAAACCTATACCTTCTTTATCTAAGGTCATCTTTTGGAAGCCTAGTAATTTTTCAAAGTTTTCTTGGCCCTTAGTAAATTTGGGGATGATCTTAGCTTGGTCTTCTAATTTTCTTTCTAGGCCTTGAATTTTTAAATCTTTTAAGCCCTTGCAAACACTTTGCAATTTTACAAATTCTTTGGTCATCCGGTTTGCTTTACACTCAATTTTAGATATTTGAGATCCTTTTCATTTTCAATAGAAACTCTGGATGCAAGAACCTGAACCGTAGTATATGGATTTAATAGTTGAAAGAAGGGTAAATTGGTAAATTGAGAAGAATTCGTCGACGAGGCCAGAGTTCGTCGACGAAGTCCCTTCTATTCTTGTCGATGAAATTTAGAGGCTCGTCGATGAGGAGAAGCCGAGAGATTTCAGGAAATCGGGAATCTCAGGCTCGTCGATGAGGTCACCGCTTTGTCGATGAAGGCAATGGCAGACTCATCGACGAGGATGCCAATTCGTCGACGAGGGCGGCCAAGTCAAGGGCTATAAATATCAGTTTCCATTGCTTCTAAGCTAAGTAATCTCAAAATATCCTCTCCCTCTCTTTCTAGAACTTGAAGAGCTTTCTCTCTCTAGTTTGCTTCGCTGTTCGTCGCTGGAATCGTAAATCCAACCTTAGTGCGAGGATCAGGGAAGGATTCTCTATGTTTCTAGCGGATCGGAATCTCGTTTAGGATTTTCAGGTTTTGAGCAAAATCGAGGCAAGGCTTGATTTTCATTTCTGTTTCAGAATATGAATAGTAGCACGGATTGTAAGCATGTATTGTACTGTGGTCTATAGGTTTTGGAGTCTCAGTTCGTAATTTTGGGGACCATAGAATTCGTAGTTGAAATTCGGGTTAAGGTAAGAGGATTTAGTTTATATCAGTTTATTTTTTAAATCGGGATTGGTAAGCTTGTAGGCTATGATCGTATGTATGTTTTGGTAACTTATTTGGGGAAATCTATCTGGTAAAATACAGGATTTTTGGGTTACAGTTTTTGGGAAAATTTGGGGATTTCGGGTATCATCTCTGCTTTGTTTGGAAAGCCGTTCATTTTGTTTAAACTATATTATTGAGATTACTATTATACATATTTGTATAAACTATATACTTGAAATGGAAAATGATATAATTTGTCGTAAACCAAATAAGTGTGGTATGTATGGTTGTATGTAATTGTTCCAAGTACTTTGTAAAATAGCTATGTCACGGCTAATTACTGTACATTGATACGTATAGGAGTATGAGCTCCAAAATGATTCCAAGTTTTGTGAAATCGGCTAGTGGCGACTAATTACCATAAGTCGAAATAGTTATATGGCGGCTAATTACCGTAAGCTGCGCCATGTACCGGTATGAAAACCGTGGGCGAGAGTGTCTGACTCTATATCCAAGGGTGTGAAATATCACTACGTATCTCGGCTAGTCACTGAGGGGTGTGAGCTACACTGTATTGGCAATGTAATCACTGTGAAGTTTTGGGTTTTACGGAGTAGTTGCATGTTGGCAATGTAATCGCTATGAAACGCTAGATTCATGGAGGAGTTGCATACTAGTGTGAGCTACATCGTATTGGCAATGTAATCGCTGTGAAGCTTTAGGTTTCATAGCGTAGTTGTGTATTAGTGTGACGACACTGACCGTATGTTTTGGGTATCGTATATACTGGAATGCATTTGTGAAAATACTAGAACTATATGGAACTGTTTTCGAACTGTATCATATTGTATAGTCTTATGTTTTACGTAAAATAACACTAGTGTGCCACATACTAATACAACCTGCTTTCTTCCTTACTGAGAGGTGTCTCACCCCGAATGTACGTACAATGTTTTCAGGTCCATCAGGTAGCCATAATTAGCATCCTAGCAATCGGAAGCAGGGGGTGTCACTAGCTGCTGTTAGTATTTGATTAGGTACGAGATTTTGTAACCAGGTTGTCGTGATGGTTTTTGTAGACACTCGGAGTATGTACGGTATTTATGGGATTGTATACCTTAGTATGGTTTAGGTTCGTGTATCCTAGTTTTGTAAAAACTCTGGTATGGTATGTTATATAGATAGATGAAGCATTTTCCGTTGTGTAACTGATGAGTATGGATGTATATGTGTATGTGTATACGGCATCCATGTACCCCATGGGGTCGGACCCTCTTACTGTATTGTATCATGTATGTTTGAAATGATATAGAGACAGGTTAGGTTACTATATTCACACCGGGGTCCCATCTGCTAGTTCGGGGCGTGACAGCTTAGTATTAGAGCTAACCAGGTTGTTAGCTCTTGTAGACTTGGTTAGGTTTAGCTATGAGTACATACCAGCGTATAGGATGTTGGATGTGGGTAGTGTTGGTTAAGGGTTGTTCTGTTGCTAGACCAAGATTTATCGTCGATATTCCGTGCTTTTCCTGGGATGACGATTCCAGTAAAGGTAGGGCAAACCATTGATGGATTCGTGTTGGTGTGACGGGGCAGGCTTAGACCTGTGAAAGTAATAGTTGACATGATTAGGTCTATGATTGTGTTAACTTTGTATGATATAGGAATTGTAACCGATTCGTATTCTATTTGAGAATGGAGCCCAAGGATAATAACTTGGAAAGTGGCTCCAAGGAGACGGCAAGCGATGAGCCTCCTTCTGTGTCTCGTGGTTTGGCGAGACAGGTGATCCGAGAGATTGGGCGGAGTGTTAGGAGACGCGAGAGCTCTCCTACTGATGCGGGGTGTACCATCGAGAAGTTCACACGCATGCACCCTCCGATATTTATGGGAGGACCTGATCCAATAGTGGTGGAGGACTAGGTCGAGAAGACCGAGACAATTTTGGAAGTCCTCCATTGCACTGAGAAGCAGAAGGTCTTGCACGCTACCTTCCAGCTGACTAGGGAGGCAAGGCGTTGGTGGACAACGGTGAGTCTGCTTGAGAGGTAGAGAACTGGTCCATCTGGTATGACGTGGGGCTATTTTAAAGAGGTATTTTTTTAGAGATACTTTTCAGTTTCCACTCAGGATGCGAAGTCCGATGAGTTCTCGAGCTTGACACAGGGGAATCTGACGTTGTAGAGGTCTGCTACCAAGTTTATCGAGTTGTCTTGATTTGCATCGTACTTGGTTCCGAATGAGCATGAAAAGGCTTGAAGGTTTGAGAGGGGTCTGAGGAAAGACATCCACCGTTTTGTGGGGTTGCTGCAAATTCGTGAGTTCTCTGTTCTAGTGGATAAAGCCACCATAGTTAAGATCGACCTTTAAGGAGATGAGGTAGTGCAGGATCAGGGGAAGAGGCCAGTATCTTCTGGTCCTCAAAGTGGTCCTCGGTAGGGATAGTGGAAGAAGAAGAAGAAGAAGATCTACAGTTCTGGTTATCGGCAGAACATCAATCGGTAGAGTTATTAAGGGGATCCATCCCCCGCACCATGCGCCAAGTGCCGTAAAAGGAATGATGGCGAATGTTATCCATTTTGGGGAAATTGCTACAACAATGGCAAGCTGGGCCACATGTCACGGAGTTGCCAGGCACCGAGGAGAGATACGCTTGCACAGAGCCAGAATCGTGGGAGTAATCAGATGCCTCAGGGGAACTACCAGGCAACCACGGCTCCGGCGAGGGTATATTCACTGACTCCAGCAGATGCAGAACATGCTGGGAATGTGGTGACAAGTTCCATGTTATTGCTTTTAAATAGAGCTATTGTTTTATTTGATTTGGGGCAACCCATTCTTTAATATTAGCCAGTTTTGTGAAGTTGTGTGGGGCTGAAACCTGTGTGATGAATGAGATTTTGCCTATGACTACGCTGAATGGGAGTGTAATGATTTGTAGTAAGATGTTAGGAAACTGCCCAGTGGAAATCTAAGGGAGGCTGCTACTAGAGAACCTTGTAGTATACGACACGTATAGTTTTGACGTCATACTGGGGATGGATTGGCTATTCTCCAATTTTGCAGTGATTGATTGTCGTAGGGAGGTAGTAGTGTTCAGACCTCCTGGGGAGTAGGAGTACGAGTTCATAGGATCTTGTGTGCGTTCGACGCCACAGATTCTATCGACATTACAGGTGAGGAGGCTACTCTTGGACGGATGTCAGGGGTATCTAGCTTGCGTGAAGGAACCGCCGCGGGAGGAGTTGAGGCTCGAGGATATTCAAGTGGTCAACGAATTTTTGGATGTGTTTCCCAATGATTTACCCGGTTTACCTCCAGATCATGAGGTGGAGTTTGCGATAGAGTTGTTGCCTAGTAAGGCATTGATCTTTAAAGCTCTGTACCGGATGGCTCTAGCAGAACTTCAAGAGTTGAAGGAGCAATTGCAGGAAGTACTAGACCAGGGTTTTAGTCGACCGAGTGTTTTGCCCTGCGGAGCTCAAGTTTTGTTTGTGAAGAAGAAGGACGAGTTAATGCGCATGTGCATTGATTACCGTGAGATTTACAAAGTGACGATGAAGAACTGTTACCCTTTGCCTCATATAAATGATCTCTTTGACTAACTACAGGGAACGTAGGTATTTTCAAAGATCGACCTATGGTCAGGGTATCATTAGGTGAGGGTTAGATCTAAGGATGTAGCGAAGACTACTTTTAGAACCAGATACGACCACTATGAGTTCTTGGTTATGCCGTTTGGTTTGACCAATGTGCTGGCAGTGTTCATGGATCTGATGAACAAGGTTTTCCATGAGTACTTGGATTAGTTCGTAGTGGTGTTCATCGATGACATTCTGGTATACTTGAGGAGCCCAGAAGAACATGAGAATCATCTGAGGTTGGTGTTACAAATTCTGCGGGAAAGGAAGTTGTATGTTAAGCTGAAGAAGTGTGAGTTATGGTTGAATCAAGTTATGTTCTTTGGCCATGTAGTGTCTAAGGGCGGTATCTCAATTGATCCTAGCAAGGTTGAAGCAGTAGTCGACTGGGTGAGAGCGTGCAGGAGGTTCAGAGTTTTCTAGGACTGGCGGGTTACTATCGTCGGTTTGTAGAGGGTTTCTCTAAGCTGTTTGAACCTCTAACACGATTGACTAAGAAAGGGGTGAAGTTTTATTCGACTAGTGATTGCGAGTAATGCTTTCTCGAGTTAAAGCACCGGCTGATTATTGCTTCAATATTGACCATTCCTTCGGGGGATGGGGTTTTTCTGATCTATAGCGACGCGTCCCTGAAGGGTTTGGGATGTGTGCTTATGAAATAGGGTAAGGTGGTAGCTTATGCTTATTGGCAACTTAAGGAGTATGAGAAGAATTACCCTAAGCATAATTTGGAATTGGCTGTTGTAGTTCATGCCCTAAAGATCTGGCGACACTACCTGTACGGTGTTCAGTGTGAGATTTTCACTAACCACAAAAGCCTCAGGTACTTTTTCATGTAGAAGGAACTGAATATGAAGCAGAGGTAGTGGCTAGAGTTAATTAAGGACTACGATTGCACGATCAGTTATTACCCAAAAAAGACTAATGTGGTAGCAGATGCGTTGAGTCGAAAGTCAGAACATGTAGCAGTAACTGCAATTGTAGCTCAGCATCATGTCAGACGAGATCTGGAAAGCCTTGGCATGGAGTTGGTGTCTAGAGATCATCAGCCTTTCATGGCTAGCTTGGTGATCCAGCCGACCTTGTTTGAGCATATTAAAGCCGCGTAGGCTAAGGATGCGGAATTAGCTGAGATTGTGGGAAAAGTGCAGCAAGGTTTGGCTGTGGATTTTAACATCTCTGATAGAGATGTGTTGAGGTTTGGGATCAGGCTGTGTGTTCCAAACGACGATGAGATCAGAAGGACGATTCTGGAGGAAGCGCATCGTTCACTGTATACGGTACATCCAAGTAGTACGAAGATGTATTGAGATTTATGCGAGTCCTTGTAGTGGAGTAGTATAGAGAGGGATATTGCCCGGTTCGTGGAGCAGCGTCGGATGTGTCAGCAGGTCAAAACTGAACATCAGAGGCCGGCAGGGCCGTTGCAGCCTTTGCCTATTCCAGTGTGGAAATGGGAGTACATTTCTATGGACTTTGTTACCAGATTGTCGCCAGCGCTACACGGGTAGAATGTTATTTGGGTAATCGTGGATAGGTTGACGAAATCTACTCACTTTGTACCGACGAAGGTCAGCTACCCTTTGAGTAGGCTAGCAGACCTGTATGTGCATGAGATAGTGAGAATGCACGGAGTACCGATGTCTATTGTTTCAAATCGGGATATGAGTTTTACTTATCGATTCTAGAAGAGCTTGCAGGAAGCACTGGGGAGGAAGCTTACTTTCAGTATAGCGTTCCACCCCCAGACTGATGGATAGTCAAAGAGGATGATACAGATCTTGGAGGATATGTTACGAGCTTGTGTATTAGACTTTGGTGGTAGTTGGATTCAGTTTTTGTCATTAGTGGAGTTTGCCTATAACAATAGCTTCCAAGTCAGTATAGGGATGTCACCGTTCGAGGCTTTCTATGGTCGAAGGTGTCGATCTCCTTTGTATTGGGATGAGGTCGGTGAATGTTAGGTTTTAGGACCTGAACTCGTGCAGCAGGCATTTGAGAAGGTAGGTTTAATCCGGGAGAGGATTAGATCGGCTCAAAGTTGGTAGAAGAGTTACGCAGATGTTCGCTGCCGTGAGTTAGAGTTTGAGATGGGGAGTAAGGTATTCCTTAGAATTGCTCCGATGAAAGGAGTGATGAGATTCAGAAGGAAGGGCAAGTTGAGCGCGAGGTACATCGGAGCATTTGAGGTTATTGAGCGAGTGGGTTTGGTAGCCTACAGAGTTGCATTAGCCCCAACACTCTTGAGGGTCCACGATATGTTTCACGTATCCATGTTGAGAAGGTACATGTTGGATCTGTCACATGTTATCAGTTATGATGAGTTGGAAACTGAGGGTATTTTAACATATGAGGAAGTACCAGTTCAGATTCTGGACCGAAAAGTTCAGAAGTTGCGTACCAAGGAAATACCGTAAGTAAAGGTATTATGGCGGAATCACGCAGTTGAGGAAGCTTCTTGAGAATTGGAGACAGAAATATGTCGGAAGTATTAATAGTTGTTCTGAGTGGTAATCTTGATAGCAGAGTCGATATGGGTATGTATGTATGTATGTAGTACTCTGTTATTGTATTAGTATGGTGTGGTTAGTCTCTGGGAGAGTTTTGTAGTATTGTGAACTCCTGAGACCATGTATGTATGTAACCACGATATTCCTCCGCCATAAGTGAGGGAACGTATGTATGTATATATCGTAACAGGGCTGCGTATAAATGGCCACCGTTTTCTCTAGAGTATGTATGTATGTATCATAATAGGGCTGCGTATAAATGGCCACCGTTTTCTCTAGAGTATGTATGTATGTATCATAATGGGGCTGTGTATAAATGGATACCGTTTTCTTTAGAGTATGTATATATCTATCATAACGGGGCAACGTATAAATGGCCACCGTTTTCTTTAGAGTATGTATGTATGTATTGTAACGGGGCTGCATATAAATGACCACCATTTTCTCTAGAATATGTATGTATGTATCATAACGGAGCTGCGTATAAATGGCCGCCATTTTCTCTAGAGTATGTATGTATGTATCGTAACGGGGTTGTGTATAAATGGCCGCTGTTTTCTCTAGAGTATATATGTATGTATCCTAATGGGGCTGCGTATAAATGGCTGTCGTTTTCTCTAGAGTATGTATGTATGTATCATAATGAGGCTGCGTATAAATGGCCGCCATTTTCTCTAGAGTATGTATGTATGTATCATAACGGGGCTGTGTATAAATGGCCGCCGTTTTCTTTAAGTATGTATGTATCTATCATAACGGGGCAGCGTATAAATGGCCGCCATTTTCTCTAGAGTATGTATGTATGTATCGTAACGGGGCTGCATATAAATGGCCGCCATTTTCTCTAGAGTATGTATGTATGTATGTATCATAATGGGGCTACATATAAGTGGCCGCCATTTTCTTTAGAGTATGTATGTATCATAGAGGGGTTGCATATAAATGGTCGCGATTTCACCTCAAAGTGTGTATGTATGTAGTCGTATGAATGTGCTCGTAATGAGAGATTGCAAATTTTGAGGAAGAAATTTTTGTAAGGAGGGGAGGTTGTAAGAACCCGAACCGTAGTATGAGGATTTAATAGTTGAAAGAAGGTTAAATTGGTAAATTGAGCAGAATTCGTCAACGAGGCCAGAGTTCATCGACGAAGTCCCTTCTGTTCTCATCAACGAAATTCAGAGGCTCTTCGACGAGGAGAAGCCGAGAGATTTTAGGAAACCGAGGATCTCAGGCTCGTTGACGAGGCCACTACTTCGTCGACGAAGGCAATGGCAGACTCGCTAATGAGGATGCCGATTCGTCGATGAGGGCGGCTGAGTCAAGGGCTATAAATATCAGTTTCCATTGCTTCTAAGCTAAGTAATCTTAAAATATCCTCTCCCTCTCTCTCTAGAACTTGAAGAACTCTCTCTCTCTCTAGTTTTCTTCGCCATTCATCGCTGGATTCATAAATCCAACGTTACTGCGAGGATCAGGGAAGGATTCTCTACGTTTCTAGCAGATTGGAATCTCATTCAAGATTTTTGGGTTTCGGGCAAAATCGAGGTAAGGATCGATTTTCGTTTCTATTTCAGAATATGTATAGTAGCATGGATTGTAAGCATGTATTGTACTGTGGTCTATAAGTTTTGGAGTCTCGGTTCGTAGTTTTGGGGACCGAAGAGTTCGTAGTTGAAATTCGGGTTAAGGTAAGGGGATTCAGTTTATATCAGTTTATTTTTTAAATTGGGATTGGTAAGGTTGTAGGCTACGATCGTATGTATGTTTTGGTAACTTATTTGGAGAAATCTATCGAGTAAAATACAGGATTTTTGGGTTACAGTTTTCAGGAAAATTTGGGGATTTTGGGTATCATCTCTGCTTTGTTTGGAAAACCGTTCGTTTTGGTTAAACTATATTATTGAGATGACTAATATCCTTATTTGTATAAACTGTATACTTGAAATGGAAAATGATATAATTTGCCGTAAACCAAATAAGTGTGGTATGTATGGTTGTATGTAATTGTTCCAAGTACTTTGTAAAACAGTTATGTGGCGGTTAATTACCGTACGCTGATACGTATAGGAGTATGAGCTCCAAAATGATTCTAGGTTTTGTGAAATCGGCTAGTGGCGGCAAATTACCATACGCCAAAATAGCTATATGACGGCTAATTACCGTACGTTGCGCCATGTACCGGTGTGAAAACCGTGGGTAAGAGTGTCCGACTCTATATTCGAGGGTGTGAAATATCACTACGTATCACAGTTGGTTACCGAGGGGTGTGAGCTACACTGTATTGGCAATGTAATCACTATGAAGTTTTGGGTTTTACGGAGCAGTTGCGTGTTGGCAATGTAATCGCTGTGAAATGTCCTATTCATGGAGTAGTTGCATACTAGTGTGAACTACATCGTATTGGCAAAGTAATCGTTGTGAAGCTTCAAGTTTCATAGTGTAGTTGCATATTAGTCAACACTGACCGTATGTTTTGGGTATCGTATGTACTGGAATGCATTTGTAAAAATACTGGAACTATATGGAAATGTTTTTGAATTGTATCGTATTGTATAGTGTTATGTTTTGCGTAAAATAACACTGGTATTCCACACACTGATATAACCTACTTTCTTCCTTACTAAGATGTTTCTCACCCCGAATGTACGTATAATTTTTTCAAGTCCTTCAGATAGCCGTAGTTAGCATCCTAGCAATCGGAAGCAGGGGTGTCACTTGCTGCTGTTAGTACCTGATTAGGTATGAGATTTTGTAACTGGGTTGTCGTGATGGTTTTTGTAGACACCCAAAGTATGTCTGGTATTTATGGCATTATATACCTTAGTATGGTTTGGGTTCGTGTATCCTTGTTTTTTATAGACTCTAGTATGGAATGTTATATAGATAGATGAAGCATTTTCCGCTCTGTAACTAATGAGTATGGATGTATATGTGTATGTGTATAGGGCATCTGTGTACCCCATGGGGTCGGACCCTCTTATTGTATTGTATCAATGTATGTTTGAATTGATACAGAGACAGGTTAGGTTACTATATTCACACCTGGGACCCATCTGTGGGTTCGGGGCGTGACATTGGATCTTAAATCTTTTAGCTCTTTATTCAACATTGCATTCTTGTTATCTAATCTTATGATTTTCAAATCATTTTCTTTTACTATAAGAATTTTAGATTCTAAATCTTTCAATATAGCCTCAATCTTGTCTTTCAACGACATATATTGTTTGTTAATTTTAACAAGAGATTTATGAGTTCTAATATATTCTTTTTTAAGTTCCTCATAAGTTGGCATGCTATCATCGTCAGATTCACTAGAATATTCACTACTAGAAGAATCATCAAATTTAACACAATCATTGCATGAATCACTTAATGAGGTGGAAGGAGACAATTTTACTTCTTCATCGGTTAAAGTTATAAAGCATTGATTTTCTCCACTATGATCCTTTGAGCTTGAATCACTAAGAGTGATAGTCGTTTCTGGATTAGTTTCTGCATACCTCTCTTCGAGTTCCTCCCATATGTCTTTAGCATTTTGACATGCCATGACTTCATAAAGGATGTTAGAATCTAAACCATGCAATAAAGTGTTCATGGCATTGAATCCATTTCATTCTCATTCAACTCTTTTTTGGATTTGGGAATTTCAGCATTATCAATAATTTTCATAGGCACAACATTTCCTTGAGCAATTACTTTCCAAATCCTCCAATTTAATGCTTTAATATAAATGGTCATTCTAAATTTCCACTCGGTGAAATTTTGACCATAAAACATTGGAGACTTTGTACAGAACCTACCCTCAAAAGATTGGGATACACCAACATGAGTCATCACGATCTTTTACAAAAACATTTAAGTCTATGTAACGAGGTTCTAACACCAATTGTTGACTTTGGTGTATCCCCAAGTTGGGGGTGAATTGGAATTTTAAAAAATTTTCTTAAGTTATGTTCAAATTCAAAAGTAGTATACCACAACCTAAGGTCTTTCTAAACTTATGCCAATTACCTAGTAATATAAAATTGAGCAGATTAATAAAATAGTTATAATAGATTCAGTATTTCATAACCATTCGAAGCATGTATGTAAAATAATCAAGACAATAAATGATACCATACGTGTACGGAAATTAAAGTGCAAAGATAAGGGAACACACGATATGATATTAGGGTTCGGCTAAAACTACTAACGTCCTCGCCTCAAGCTCAAAAGCAAGAAGATTCCACTAAAGCTTGCTTTCGGGTGGAGCGACACTGAATACAACACCAGGTCAAATTATTAGGGCTAACCTCAACCTTTACAACTGGTCCTTATAGGTTAGATCAACACCCCCTCAGGCCATGCCTGGAATACAACAGATAATCAAATATAAATTTTCGTCTCCAATATACGTTCTTCTCCAATAAGCAAATATGTACCAATACAATCAATGCACTTCAATATGATAGGATTTATAAGCTCAATGAAGATTAAATGACTACTCTCAAGATAATGTCAATATAGCAATTAGTATGTGAGAGAGTTTGTGAATAAACCTTTAAGTGAAGATTTGTAAGTATGTACCAATCACAAGTTGTACACAAGAAAATATCTCAAAAATAAGTTTTCAAATAAGTATGAGAGATATTTGGATTTGAGCTTGTCAAAAATGTTTTTCACCAAAGCACAATACAAGCTCTTGAATCTTGCAACACAAATGTAAGACTCACAAGCCCTAGAGAGTTTTTCCAAAGAAGACTTATGAATTAAATCACAAGGGAAAATTCAAGCTTACTCCTAATAAAATCAATCTCAATCAAAGTATGTGAGAGTGTAAGCTTATGAATAATTTCAAGAAACTCTACCAAAGAGATTTAGCAAGATGAATGTATAGGAGTGGTATTTTTAGGCTTGTATAAGAAAAATGGGTATTTGTAAATTCAGAGGATTTTTTGCTAATTTTTGGCTTTTTGAGTCCGATCTCTGTTTTGATGCTGACAAACCACCAGTATCTTATGTGTGCGTTTAGCGTTTGAATAGGTTGTCATTTCAGCACGAACATAAGATACTGCAAAATGGAAGCCAACAGGGATATATAGCTCACACACTCTTGGCGAATTCCACTAAAAATGAAGAGCAAGAAAAGAAGACATTTTGATTTTAAATTTGTATTACATTTTATTTTTATATCTTTGGTCTGTAATAATGCATGCATCTGCATGATATGTTTTGAATGCTCAGAAACGTCGTAGATTGACCATAGGGACCGAATGACCTTAAGGCACCTTTTAGTCGACCGATGCTAGGTTTTTGGGCGTACATGAAAAGACCTTAAGTCCCAAGACATATGCACTAAAAAGTACCCAACATCACTTATCATAATCAGGGGAATCAAATTAAGGATACAATGAATTTAATGGGAAAAGATGAGAGGGTTCGGGTGACCAAACCTTTTCCATGTAAAGTGGCTTGGGTAACCAAACAAGTCAACATGTTGACTTGGTTTTTGGGCACCCGAACCTATTTTGAACGTATCTTCCTCAGCCACCCGAAAGCTTGTTAGAGCACTTTTCAACTACTCGGGCGACTAAACGTTTACAGTCAAAAGTGGGGTCGAGCAACCGAAGTGCCTAGTTCGGTTAATCGAACTGTGAGCCGGGCACCCGAACTATCGAACAAATGTTTCTAACTTTTGTTGAGCCTACCGAACCTAGACTCGGGCGACTGAACTCTTTAAAATGGCTTTTTCAGCTGAATTTATTCGGGCAACCGAACTAAAGTTCAGCCACCCGAAACTTCTTGGGTTGGAAATTTTTTAAAGGCTTAAACGTCATTAATTTTTAATTAATCTTTTTCAAAATACTGAGCGTGTTCCCAACGGTCATAATTTTTAAAAAATCTATAAATACCCCCTCATTACTCCAAATTAGTAACTTTGATTAGCCAACTTTTCTCTCTAATTTTATCCTAATCAAAGTTCTCCCAAAAACATTTTTATTGCAAAAACTCTTTCATTGGGGCAAATATTTTACTCTCCATATCTCCCTTTATTATTTCTTAGAAAATTTTTTCAAAGAGAGCATACATTTTACTTGGGCATTTACTTCTTGCATTCATGCTTTCATAAAAAACTTTTATCATGCAAGAATCATTTGAAAAATCAAAACCCTAAGTTCTCCAATTATTTTGTGAAAAATGCTTTTGGGAGAATATCTTATTAGGGTTCAAATCTTTGTTGTGCATATCATATACACTACTTTTCAAAGATTAAAAATATCATGTTTAGAAAAACACCCTTACTCTACTGAGCACATTTCATATCATTAGAAAGTGCATTTGTTTGAGCTGTATTGTGTACATTTTTTCTTGTATTTTTTAGAAGCATTTTAATGTACAAAAATGGTTTTATTGTACAGTTGGGTTCAGCCCATTAATTGAACTAGGGAGTCTCAGCCCCCGTAAATGAGACCGGTTTGGTTTATCCCGGAATTGAACTGGGGAGTTTCAACCTCGTAAGTGAGACTAGTTCGGCTCAGCCTAATAATTGAGTTAGGGTTTTCCTCGCCCCATAAGGAGAGGATGTAAAAGGCTTTTGCTCTGCCCGGTTAAGCGAGCAAATTTAATGGAATCCTTGGGGGTATGCCCAAGGCGGGGATGTAGGCAATATTGGCCGAACCTCATTAACAAATCTATGTGTCATTCTCTCTCTATCTTATTTAAGTTCCTGCATTTAAATTTCAACATGTGTATGCCTGTTCATATTTTGTTATAACCATCTTGCATGCACAAAGAACTAATTTAAATGATATATGCATCACACATATATGTATGCACACACTGATCACTTAATCATTTCACATACACGCGTTATATATAGAATGGGATATGATATGTGGTGAATCGGCATAATTGTTTAAATTAGCAAAAAATGATTTAAAACCCAATTCACCCCCCCCCCTCTTGGGATCACACCAATTCCAACACTAATAATGTTTTCTAGTCAGTGCTAATCAAACCAAATGAGGGAATATATATACACTCCAAAAAACATGGTCGTTGGGGACTCATTTGGAATTTTTGAAAAAGTTTAAGTATGGTTAATAAAAAATAACCCTTGTTTAACCTCAGTAAAAATTTGGCAACCCGAGAGGTTTGGTCAAGCGTATTCAAGGTTTGGACGACCCAATTGCCAAGTTCGATCAACCGTTGCAGTTTTGAACTAAACATATGATCGACCATCTCAAGGCGACTTTGAACCCCTTCATGGGTTTGGTCGACCAAAACAAAGGATGGTCGGCTACTCATTAGGTTTGGTCAACCCAAACTAAAATGAACTACATATTCAGTCAACCAGGTTGTTGGGTGTCAGACATGCTTCAATTTAGATAACCGTGGACGACACGTTCATTTCAAAACGGTTGACCAAGCTAAGTCAATATGTTGACTTATGGTCAGTTCGGTCGACCAAGACTTTTTACACTACAGGAATTTAGTCGACTGTGGTCTTAGTCAATATTTTAAATTTTCAATCAACAATTGGTTCGATCAACCAAGCTGGTTATTACTAGAATGGTTCGGTCTACCGGGGCTTTTTCAAAGCATAATTTTCGACCCTAAGATTTATCCCTATTTGTAAAAATGTGACATTTTATCATAAGGGACTTTTCATTTATGTGCATGGGGTCCTAAGGTCATCCTATGGTCATTGAGCTTATATTGCCTATCATACATGCAATGTTATTACACACCCAAATGAAATGCAATTACAATTAAAAAAAAATGGTCTTCATTCTTTTTTTGGTTCTTCGACTTCTTTGCTCTTCAAATGCCATATATGATGTGGTCTTTACGTTCCTTATGGCTTCCTTATGTTCCTACCCTTAGTGCATGCAAAGGATAATCCTGTTCAAACAACTCAGTGGATAGGTAAGAACCGTTGGATTTGTCATAATCAAAACAGGAGAGACTCATAAAGTCAACAAAGAGGATGTCACAGTCCATATCAATCCTACAACTATGATAACGGTTCCCAACTCGGGTTGCCATCAAATTATAACAACACAAGGGCAAGAGACTCACAACTAAGGAAAAGGAATTTTTTGGGGAGGCCAATTCAACTAAGGGCAGTGGACTTTGAGGGTTTAGCCTATCTAACCTAGGCTCTGATACCAAGATGATGTAAGACGGGATGGAAATGACTACTCTCAAGATAATGTCAATATAGCAATCAGTATGTGAGAGAGTTTGTGAATAAACCTTTAAGTGAAGATATGTAAGTATGTACCAATCACAAGTTGTAAACTCAAAGATCTCAAGAACACAAGAAAATATCTCAAAAATAATTTTTCAAATAAGTATGAGAGATATTTGGATTTGACCTTGTCAAAAATGTTTTTCTCCAAAGCACAATACAAGCCCTTCAATCTTGCAGCACAAATGCAAGACTCACAAGCCCTAGAGAGTTTTCCTAAAGAAGACTTATGAATTAAATCACAAGGGAAAACTCAAGCTTACTCTTAATAAAATCAATATCAATCAAAGTATGTGAGAGTGTAAGCTTATGAATGATTTCAAGAAACTCTACCAAAGAGAATTAGCAAGATGAATGTATAGGAGTGGGATTCTTAGGCTTGTATATGAAAAATGGGTATTTTTAAATTCAAGGGATTTTTTGCTAATGATGTTTTCTAGTCAGTGCTAATCAAACCAATGAGGGAATATATACATACACCCCAAAAAATATGGTCGTTGGGGACTCATTCGGTATTTTTGAAAAAGTTTAAGTATGGTTAATAAAAAATAACCCCTGTTTAACCTTGGTAAAAATTTGGCAACCTGAGAGGTTCGATCAAGCGTATTCAAGGTTTGGTCGATCCAATTGCCAAGTTCGATCAACCATTGCAGTTTTGAACTAAACATATGGTCAACCATCTCAAGGCGACTTTGAACCCCTTCATGGGTTCGGTCGACCAAAACAAAGGATGGTCGGCTACTCATTAGGTTCGGTCAACCCAAACTAAAATGAACTACATATTCGGTCGACCAGGTTGTTGGGTGTCAGACACCCTTCAATTTAGCCGACCGTGGACGACACGTTCATTTCAGAACGGTCAACCAAGCGAAGTCAATATGTTGACTTATGGTTAGTTCGGTCGACCAAGACTTTTTACACTACAAGAATTTGGTCGACTATGGTCTTAGTCAATATTTTGACTTTTCAACCAACAACTGGTTTGGTCGACCAAGCTGGTTATTACTAGAATGATTCGGTCTATCAGGGCTTTTCAAAGCATAATTTTCGACTCTAAGATTTATCCCTATTTGTAAAAATGTGACATTTTAGCTTAAGGGATTTTTCATTTATGTGCAAGGGATCCTAAGGTCATCCTATGGTCATTGAGCTTATACTACCTATCATGCACGCAATGCTATTATAGACCCAAATGAAATGTAATTACAATAAAAAAAATGGTCTTCATTCTTTTTTTGGTTCTTCGACCTCTTTACTCTTCAAATGCCATATATGATGTGGTCTTTGCGTTCCTTATGGCTTCCTTGTGTTCCTACTCTTAGTGCATGCAAAGGACAATCATGTTCAAACAACTCAGTGCACAGGTAAGAACCGTTGGATTTGTCATAATCAAAACAGGAGGGACTCATAGAGTCAACAAAGAGGATGTCACGGTCCATATCAATCCTACAACCATGATAACGGTTCCTAGCTTGGGTTGCCATCAAATCATAACAACACAAGGGCAAAAGACTAATAACTAAGGAAAAGAAATATTTTGGGGAGGCCAATTTGGCCAAGGGCAGTGGACTTCGAGGGTTTAGCCTATCTAACCTAGGCTATGATACCAAGATGATGTAAGACGGGATGGATCAACCTAGTCCTATGGTTCAACCCTCAAAAACACTTACACTCAATACACTTTAAATTAAGAATTTAGTTATTCAAACATAAACATTATAAACCATGTTATATCTCATATATTCAAGGATTTTGAAAAGGTGTATGATTTGTCCAATAATTAAGTCCCAATTGATTCTTTCACAAAGGAATCAAGTTAAATGCAGGAAAGATGATATTTCAATATTTCAAGAATGTAGTTCTATGTTAGCACAATAATATTCCTAGAGTTGATTTTAAACTTAGCAAGTACCAATATTGCAAACTCTGGATTCAAAAAGGCTTAGCAAGTATGAAATTTCAGGTTTCAGCAAAGGCTTACAAAATTAAGTAATGGTTTACAATCAATTATGACTTAAGAAGATTACAACCTTGCCAAAGGAAAATCTTTGAATGACTTAAGATTATTCAAAACAAGATTAGATCACACCGTAAGTTCTTTGTGCAAGCTTTGAGTACCAAAATGAACAAACAATGCAATGAAATGATGATGGTCGTGGGGGGTGAATGGAGATGCTAGTCACGTGGAGAATGGGGAAAGATAAAGATGGTGTCACTGGATAGAATAGCGGTCTCTCACCACTTGATCTCCAGAGAGAACGCATACTCTCACACTACTCAATGGTAAAGATTGGATGAAGCTTAAATAAGCTTCAGCAATGGAAATCCCTTTTTAATTCAATATTAATACTTAACTACTTTCAGTTCTTACAATGGAGAATATAAAGACTTAGCACAAAAGAGACAAGACAATTAAACAACTCACACTTCCTATATAAGCATGGGAGACAAAGAATTAAATGCACACTCACAACTTACAAAGAACAACATACTAAGAAGCACATGCAAGCAAGTTGTCTTGCAAAATAACACATTAAATAAAAGTCAAAGGGAGGGGTCCAAATCTATGTGGAGTTCACAAGAGCTTGTAAGGTCCACATGGCTCTCAAACTTGCTTATTTTAGTGCTCAGATGATGGTACTGTCGAGTAGGTCACACCCCTAAGGCTCCTGGTCACCCACATAGTCGAAGTATTCTAGAAATTTTTAGTGTTCAGGAGACTTGGTCGCTCCTCATGGTCCCCTAGTCCCACCCTAGTCGAGTCACTCTAGAAAATCTATGAGCTGCTAATGGATGGGCAATTTCACCCACAAACGTCCTTCAGTATTTTAAGCATAACTCTTACTAGAAAACTACAAATAGGGTGATCTTGGTATCAAAAGAGAGTTAAGAAAATTTTCCACAACTTTTGTGTTCAAATCTTTTGAAGATGGAAAGTTTTTGATAGATAAAATTGCACATCAACTCGATAGGAGATTATTTGCCAACAGTTATTATTCAACACATAGAGGAAAATCTGAAAAGACAATGGGGATGTCTGTCGTACGGCTGCTTGCTCACTACATCCTTTGATGACTTCGGTCTTATCCGCACTAGGATGCCTAGTATTAGACCCTCTCTAGAAGATACATACACTGAGGCTACTCTTTGTAGGATGCATTTTGAGAAAAAATGAGGATACCAATACCTAGGTGAAAGCCTATGAATTGGGCAAGGCACTAGGGGACGAGGTGCAAACTGCTATGGAAGAAAATGAGGAGGCCGAGGAACCTTTAGTTGATCCCATCCTAGAACGCCTAGATGGCATACAACTTGGCGTGGCACAATCGGAATAACACAATCATGCCCATTTTGACTCTCTTGATGTGGCCATGGCACTGCAAGCTAATCAAAATAGTGCCCGCTTTGACTCCATTGATGCTGGTTTGGCCTCCCTCCAAGCCAAATTGGATCGCCCCTAGGAGTAGCTTTTGAGTAGAAACCCCCCCTATTTTTGATAATGGCAAAGGGGGAGATGTATATGGATGGTCATGTTTCTTTAGATGATCTTTTGTTAAAGCATATTGTTGAGTTTGCATCAATTTTGGTGTCTTGATGCAAATTACCTTGCACCTTTTATTTACTTTACTTTTGTAATCATGAATTTACTAATACTGAACATGATTGTAATTGAATGCCTTACTGATACTTCTACTGAACTACTTGTGATTGAATTGTGAAATACTGAGTTGTTTGTGTTGAATGATAATACTAAACTATTAGTTGAACTATTGAACTTCTTGCGTTGAATATTGAATTGGTTCAGGCTTAAAAATATATATAAAAAAAATGTCCTATTTATGGACGGTATGCTGCCAAATTTTCTATTGGTTTTCCAAACTTAAAAAGGTCCTAAAGTACATACATTAAAGGGGAGAAAATGTTAAAACCTTTTGAACATGTATGCATATTTTGAGGGGGAGTATTTTTAAGAAACATTTTTCAAAAGAACACCAATGGTTTTCCATCATCAAAAAGGGGGAGAATGTTAGCCTTAGTGGCTAAGGGTTCTCATTCTAACTTGTTTGGATGACAACAACCCATTAGTAGTTTTTAAAGTATGCTAACATTTTTCCTCAAGTTCAGTTCAGATATACAGGAAAACTCCAAGGCAAGCATAAGGGTCAAACATGTATCAAACAAGCAAAGAGCAAATGACCATCAACAAAGTCCAACGTACGCCACATCCGGAACTCAACCACTTAAGCAAAGCACTTATGATTTCTATATTACATATATGTGTTGGGTTGTGTATATAAGATTGATATTGTAACTCCTGTGCATATGGCATGTTCAAAAGTATCTTGCAAGAGATGAGAAAATCATACATGCATATAGTTCATAATAGGTTATAACATGATTTCGAGTTCACACATGCATGTCGAGTCACTTAAACTTTATAAGATGTCAAAATGACTTTCAAACATATTTTATCAAAACAAGACATCTTGAAATTGGTAAAATTTAATTTTGGACAAGATGAAACTTTTACTTGAATGAAAACCAACTTTGAACTTGTCCACATTCATATAAGTAAAGGGGCTCGTCGACGAATACAGGGGATTCGTCGACAAACGAATGAAGGGATCCGTCAACGTACATAGGGGAATTGTTGACGAAAAGATACCGAGACCACCTAAAATCTCAGAGCAAGTTTGTCAACAAATATAGGGGATTCGATGATGAAGGCACATTGGTGGTTTGTCGACGTATATAGGGGACTCGTCAACAAAAAGAAACCGAGACCTATCTAAATTCAGCACATAAGGATCGTCGACGAACACAGGCTTTCGTCGACGAAGGCATGTGTAAGAATCGTCAACGAAGGCGTGAATTCGTCAACTAACGTCGGGCTGCTGGTAGCATTTAATGCATATTAATGACTAGTTTTCAAATTATCTTATCTCCATTAATGCCCAACGGCTTTCCAGCTCATTACTCGTCCCTTTGCCCTTTAATATGAGTCTTGTGCATTCATTTCCAACTAGTTGAGTACTTGGTTGTTAAGCACATTGAATGAGCATTCATTTCTATGGTTTTCATTCTTGCTCATACTCTCTTGCTCTTTACTCTCGTCTTACATACCATTCACAAAAAGAGTAGTGTGAGGTTTTGACTTGTAATATTAGCTCAAAAAGGAGCAATTGAAGTTGTATCTTATTGTTTTGATTGATTGTGCTGAAGGGTTCTTTGCAAGCCTTTGTAAGGTTACTCTTGGTGAGCACCTTGTTGTAACTCTTGGTGAGCAGCTGGATTGTAAAGGCTTCTCCGCCGGTGAAGGAGGATTGTTTAGTGGATTTGGTGAATCCTTGAGTTGGTCTCAAGGCTTGGACGTAGGCTTGGTGCCGAACCATGTTAATATCGCCGCGTTGAACTTTTCTTCTCCTTCCTCTTTCACTTTGTTTGCTGGTTATTATTTGCCTTAAATATAAATTGTGATATAATATTCTTGCATCTTTCCAAGTTATTTTTGTGATTGTAGAAACGGTTTTATATTTGCAAAAGATGTCTATTCACCACCCTCTAGACGCACACTCGGGCCAACAAATATAAATCCGTTAAAAATATTGTTAAACTTGGGATTTGATTTCATATTTAGGTTTGTTGATTGGTATAGTTGTTTGCTGAATAGATTTTCGTGGTAATTGAAATAGTTAGAGCACGTGGTAAATAAGTTTTAAAATCGATTAAGCTTCCACGTGTTAAATTTTAAAATACCAAATTCAGCCCCCTCTTGGGATTACGCTGTCACTTTCAGGGACTACGCGAACGGGGGGAGGCCACGTAGTGTAGTTGTATCATAACCGACTTTGCAAAAGTTGGTTCTACTTTTTGTTTTTTGGCATAGGGGGCAGGTGTGTCGGCACCTTGGAAGGAGAACCAAGCATAACCGAATTTCCAAAAGTTGGAACTAGGTATTTTTATTTTTTTGTTTTGCTTTTTCTACATAGGGGGCAGACATGTCAATGCCTTTAAAGGGAAATCAAGTAGAATCGATTTTCCAAAAGTCGGTTGAGTTCAAAACCATAATAATTTCCCCACCCACTTACATTTATGCTTTTACCTTTTTTTTCTTAATATTTTTGTGAAAAACTCAACATAGATGTCCGATGAATAAATAAAGCTGCTATCACCATTCAAATTTATTCAGTTTAATATTAAAAAGTTTCCTTGATGTGTGGTGGCCCACTTGTTGATTAGAGATTTAGCTTATATGCTAAAATTGTTTGATCTTTAAATATTTTGTTTATAATTACACATGTGAAAAGTTATTTTTTTGATTTCATTTAATCATGAACACTAAATTCACATAAATCAAATTGAAATCCTAAATTGATTCCTTTTCAATGAAAATAAATATTATATCCAAATTTATCTCACTGCATAATGATAAATAAATGTTTATATAAATTATGATTTTAGATATATTTAAATCGAGATGGGCATGTGCATAAAAATGTCATAATGCATGATAAAAATAATATTTTTAATATATTTTAAGAAATTCTGTAAATAAAAAGTGAAATGATAGTTATGTTAATTACTTTTAATTAAAATTTTGAATATATTCTATAAAGTAAAATGCCAGAGGAGAGCTTAACAGAGAAATGATGATTGAATTAAAGTTTTGAATATATTCTATGAAGTAAAATACGGGACAAGAGCCTAATAAAAAAAATGATGATTAGAGAAAAAGGGAGAGGAGGGAAGCCGAAACCTTGGCGCGAGGGAAGGGAAGGGAATGGAATCCGATCCAACCTGCCACCAGAGCAACCATATTACTATAAACAACATTCTCTCAAATCTTCAACAGCTTCAATATTTTTATACATTTTTTTAATGTCAAAAACAAAAGACAAAATAACAGAGAAACGGCTTCAAAAAAAAGCGAGACAAAAAGCAAACGCAAAGAACCAAAACTTCTTCTCCCACTCTCTCCCTCTCCCTCTCCCTGTACGCCGCTATCAGCGCTTCTCTGTACGACACTGTAAAATCATCGCCGCTGAAAAACTGACGGGACGGTGTTGCAAATTCACAGTTCGGCGACAATGACAGCATGACGACGTCGTCTCCACCACCGCCTCAGCCTCAGCCTCAGCCTCAGCCTCAGCCCCAGCCCCAGCCCCAGCCGCAGCCGCCGAGGACAGTCCGCAGGCTGATTGTTGAAGTCGTCGACGCCAGGGACCTCCTCCCCAAGGACGGCCAGGGAAGCTCCAGTCCCTATGCGATTGTGGATTTCGACGGACAGAAGAAGAGGACGTCCACCAAGCACAGGGATTTGAACCCCGTATGGAACGAAGCTCTCGATTTCGTGGTCTCCGATACCGAGACCATGGAGTACGAGGAGTTGGAGATTGAAGTGGTGACTGATCGGAAAGGGGGTGGAAACGGGAAGAAGAAGCAGTGTCTGGGGAGAGTGAAGCTTTCCGGTACCCAATTTTCGAGGAGAGGTGAGGAAGGCTTGATTTACTTCCCCTTGCAGAAGAAGAGCGTGTTCAGTTGGATAAGGGGTGACATTGGGCTCAGAATCTATTACTATGACGAACCGATTGAAGAGGAACAAGGACCGCCTGAACCACCGCTGCAGGAGACGGAGCTGAGGAAATCTCCGGTGCTTGTCGAGCAAAGGAGGGTTGTGGAGATCCCAGTGCCGACGGATATTGCTGAGGAGGGATCGCTGTCCCCGCCGGTGGTCACAATAGAGGAATCGCCCACACCAATGGGGGTACAACCGGAGCCGGAAGTGAACCATGTGCCAGAGGGCGCGGTGTCGCATACGCCAGAAGTTATGTATGCACCGGAAGTGAGGAAGATGCAGATCGGAAGAGTAGGTGGAGGTGAGAGAGCTAGATTCTTGAGAAAGCCGAACGGAGAGTATTCTCCGAGAGTTATCGCTGGCAGGTTCACCAGGGAGTTAGAAAGGAATGCGCCGTACGATCTCGTGGAACCGATGCAGTACCTCTTCGTCCGAGTCGTGAAAGCTCGGAATCTGAGTCCAAATGTAATTCCATACGTGAAAATCGGAATCGTCGGATCAACACAGTTTGTCAGATCCAAACCGGCGAGTTACAGACCAGGCGAATCGTCGGAAAATCCCGAGTGGAACCGTGTGTTTGCCCTCTGCCACAACAGGTCTGAATCGGCGAGCAGCACGTTAGAGATCTCCGTATGGGACGCGCCGACGGAAAACTTCCTCGGTGGCGTGTGCTTCAATCCCTCCGAACTCCCGGTTCGCGATCCACCGGACAGTCCTTTGGCGCCGCTGTGGTACCGCCTCGAAGGCACCGACGATCAGCACCCCGGCGGGATGCCCGGCGACATACAGCTCTCCGTCTGGATCGGAACTCAAGCCGACGATGCATTTCCGGAATCATGGAGCTCGGACGCACCGTACATCGCTCACACACGCCCAAAGGTGTACCAGTCCCCGAAGCTATGGTACCTCAGGGTCACCATTATCGAAGCACAAGACCTTCTCGTTCCGGCAAATTCACCATTGGACGTTCGCGTCAAAGCACAGCTAGGATTTCAGTCCCGGCGAACCAGACGCGGCTCGATGAGGAACCTTGCAAAGTCGTTCCACTGGTTCGAAGACTTCATCTTCGTCGCTGGCGAACCGCTGGAGGACCAGCTCATCATCATAGTGGAGGAACGCACGGGCAAAGACCCGGTGCTTCTGGGCCACATCGTGGTGCCCCTGGCGTCGATTGATCAGCGGTTCGACGAGCGCCACGTGGCATCCAAATGGTTTGGACTGGAGGGAGGCGGGCCTGGACCCGGTGGGTCCTATTGTGGGCGAGTCCATCTACGTCTTTGCTTGGAGGGTGGGTACCACGTGCTCGACGAGGCTGCGCACGTGTGCAGCGACCATCGGCCGACGGCGAAGCAGCTGTGGAAACCACCGATCGGAATCTTGGAATTGGGCATCCTCGGCGCCCGCGGCCTTCTCCCGATGAAAACCAAAGGCGGAGGCAAAGGCTCCACCGACGCGTACTGTGTCGCCAAGTATGGAAAAAAGTGGGTGCGCACCAAGACCATCGCAGACAGTTTTGATCCACGCTGGAACGAGCAGTACACGTGGCAGGTTTACGACCCCTGCACCGTGCTGACCATTGGTGTGTTCGACAACTGGCGCATCTTTTCTGAGGTGTCAGAGGAGCGACCCGATTACCGTATTGGAAAAGTACGAATACGTATATCTACGCTAGAGAGCAACAAGGTGTATACAAATTCGTATCCGTTGCTGGTTCTACTGCGGACCGGGTTGAGGAAAATGGGTGAAATTGAGTTGGCGGTTCGGTTCGCTTGTCCGTCATTTTTGCCCGAAACATGTGCGATTTACGGCGAACCGTTGCTTCCTCGGATGCACTATCTCCGCCCGCTCGGGGTTGCACAGCAGGAGGCTTTGAGGGCGGCCGCCACCAAACTGGTGGCGGCATGGCTTGCGCGGTCTGAACCGCCGCTCGGAGCGGAAGTGGTTCGGTACATGTTAGATGCAGACTCGCACACGTGGAGCATGCGAAAGAGCAAGGTAAATTGGTTCCGAATCGTTGCCGTTCTCGGTTGGGCAGTCGGGTTGGCAAAATGGATGGACGGGATCCGAAGATGGAAAAACCCGATTACGACGGTTTTGGTCCATGTACTGTACTTGGTCCTGGTTTGGTACCCGGACTTGATTGTCCCAACTGGGTTCTTATACGTTATCTTGATCGGAATCTGGTACTACCGATTCAGGCCCAAAATACCGGCGGGCATGGATCACCGACTCTCGCAGGCCGAAACGGTCGATCCGGACGAGCTAGACGAGGAGTTCGATACAATTCCGAGCTCGAAACCTCCAGACATAATTCGGGTCAGGTACGACCGGTTGCGGATACTGGCGGGGCGGGTCCAAACAGTGTTGGGCGATTTGGCAACCCAAGGAGAGCGGGTGCAGGCACTGGTGAGTTGGAGGGACCCACGGGCCACGAGACTTTTCATAGCGATGTGTTTCGTGGTGACTGTAGTGCTCTACTCGGTGCCGCCGAAGATGGTAGCGGTAGCTCTGGGATTCTACTTCCTGCGGCACCCGATGTTCAGGGACCCGATGCCGGCGGCGAGCCTGAACTTTTTCCGGCGGCTTCCGAGCTTGTCTGATCGGTTAATGTAGTAGATTAGGAAATGCAGCAGAGGAAGTAGAAGAAATTATAACCGAGGGGGTTGAGACACCAATGGTGGGCCGGGCGAGTGCAACGAATTAAGAAAGGGACTGTTGGTGGGTTGAAAAAGGGGGCAAAATAACATTGGGAGGAGGGAAAAAGGGGTTGCAACTTGGGAGACGGAGAGAGAGGAGTTTGTTTAATTTTTTTGAAATGATTGACTGACTGTTTGGAGACTGGGAAATAAGAAAGGGCAGCGAGTGGTGGGGGCAGAGCCGCAGAGACAGTTTGGAGAGTGGAAAATGGAGGAGTGCAGTGTGAACAGGGGTTTTGGATTACAGGGATTTTGCTGTAATGGTGCCTGTAAAAAGCATGACATTGAATTGCCCATTAAAGTTCTTGAAAGGAAAAAACAAAACTGAGTTGTTTTCTATATATGTATGGGACTGCAAAAAATATTTCCCACCTGATTGTTTATATGTTCTTGGTATTTAAATTTTCAAATTTCAAACCTAGCCCGCATTATGTCATAAAGTTACCTAATTTTTTTTTTGCTTTTTTAAACTCTCTAAACTTTTACTAACTTTTACCATTTTTTGATTAGTAAAAAATCGTGGAGTTAATGATTTAAATTATAGTTTTAAAATTCAAACTGATAACTAATCCAATAAAGTGTCGAGATTGCTCCAACTAGTCAAATTGACTGACGAGTTAATCAAATCAAACCTCAACTGGTTTAACCCGGATTTGTTTATGATTTGCTCGAATCCGGGCCCGTTAACTTATTTTAAAGTTATACTAATTTCATATAAAATATTTTATGAAATTTTTGTTATATATATATAAATTAGATTTGAGTGGATTTGAATAATTTTTAATGTAATTTTATATTACATTTTAATCAAATTCAATATAAATTTAAATGTAAGGTTTTTCCAAACATAGAATAAATAAATTCTAAAAGTCATCTAAAAAAATTTTGAACTTTCAAGTATTTTTTTTTTTAATAAAACACATTTAAATTATTCTTAATTTAAAATTATATTTCATTTTCTTTCGTACCTCTTGAGGTAAATGTGTCGAAGAAGAATGAGATTTAGTCTAATGATCTAGTTTCAAGCTCCAAATATGTTTTTACTCTTAAATTTGATATTTTAATTGACATTGATTATAACAAAACCAGGGACATAATACATTGGCCTATTAAAATTGAATGAAAAGGAAAAGATAAATTTTTCTTGACATTCAAAAATTACAAAGAACTTAATATTTATGACATTAACCTTTCATTTGTCGATTGGCAATTACATGACATAATTTGTTGATTTGCATAAACTTATAATTTTTTGGACTATTTTGCTCTCGTAGCAAATATACTCCTTTCTTTAAGAGAGATTTCGTCTTTTAAGTAAATCTCATGAGCGTATTTTACCTTTTTTCAATAATTATTCTCTTAAATCGTGACATCTTGTAACTTTTAATTTTCTTGTGTATGATGATGGTAGGATTTACTTTGTTATATAATCATGATAGAATATCTTTCTATGAATCCTTGTACTTTTCTTCCTATATTTTACCTTTTCAACTTCTAGCTTTCAACATCATGACAACTAAACTAGCTGATTGAAATCATGAATTAAAGAAGTAGTTTTACTATATAAGATCCGAATGTGTACAGCTAATTAATCAAAAATATTAATTTTCTCACTAATTGCTTCTTTGCTCGAATAAGGCAACTTATAATTGGGAACAATGTAAGTAAAATTAAAAAGTAACAAGGAAACAAGTCACATGCACTATTAACTTCCATGTCAAACACATCCCCTTCTTCCCCAAAATAAAAAATGTGTGTTTGTGTGTGTGTGTGTGTGTGTGAGAGAGAGAGAGAGAGAGGAGATGGGGATGCTTGCACTAGTCCTCTTATTACTAAGGAAAGAAAATGTGTTTATGTATACTTTCCATGTGTATGCATGTATGCCTGTGTATATGTATGTGTGTTCACGCGCGCGCGCGCCTCTGTGTGTGTGTGTGTGTGTGAGAGAGAGAGAGAGAGAGAGAGAGAGAGAGAGAGAGAGAGAGAGAGAGAGAGAGAGATTGAGATGCATTCCATAGGAGAAATTTATTTAAAATCAGCATGTTTGCACTAATCCTTTTGCTGCAGAAAATGTGGTTATTTACTTTTCATTAAGTTTACTTCAATAGACTACCATGTCTTTCCATTTCCTTCCTTTAAGTGCATATCTTTGATTTTTAAAGTTAATCTTTTGCAAGTAGTGCCTTTTGTTAGAGACAATTACATATCCTTCAATTTTTTTTAAATAAAATTGTGATTTTAAAAGCATTTATTGTTATCAAATAGTACCAATATGACAAATTAACACATGATACTTGATTAATTAAAATAAAAAATAAATCTTTAGCTAAAATCTTCCTAAATAAATAAATATTGTATTAAATATTTCACACTATGGAATGCAAAATAATCGAAATATTTCATTGTTCCTTTATAATTAATGAATATTCATAGTATGAAATCACTAAATAATGAACTCAATTTTCAAAACATACTTATCTCGACCTAATGTTCAATGCTTGTACACTTTCTAAAGGTTGACTATAGGCATGTATGCACTTCTTTAACATTTTTTTTTTTTTATAATTTTCATGCAAACTCAAAATATGATTCGTTAAGTATATTGAAGGACTTGAACTTTTATCTTAATTGTGTCTCGTGTACGCACAAAATGGACTCCACATAGGTCGACAAGGATAGGTCCCATATCTTAGTGTGGGGTCCACCTATATGTGTAGTTTGAACACAGCTAGGATACGAAGTCCAAGATGATCAATTATTTTCCTTTTGTAATATATACTACCATGGATTGCCATTGTATATGGGAAGAGAAATTAAGAAATTGTGAATTTTCTTTTCATTTTTTAAATTTATGAACATTTTAGCATAGAAAGTGTAACGACCACAAAAATAACTATAAAAATAATATATGCCAATTAGAAGTCTCAAGAGCTTCCTGAGACTTCTGAGATTCAATTTCAAATTTCAGTCACACACAATCTCTCTTAAATTCTCTCTAGTCATCTCTCTCAATAAACTCTCTCTCTCTCTCTCTCTCTCTCTCTCTCTCTCTCTCTCTCGTCGATTTATTTGGTCAAACGTGTGCCGATCGAAGAATGAAAAAAACTTGAAATTAGGAATAGCTTCCCAAGAGGGGGTGAGTTGGCTTTTAAAAAATTTCCTTTAATTCCTTTTTAGAATTCTTAAACTTATTTTATTTCTTTTAACCAATTCGTGACTTGTTTGTTTAATTTGTTAAGCACTCAAGAACTTAGTTTCTTTATTGAATCCTTAACCATACAAACATCCAATCATTCAACCAAATCAATCAACTATAATTAGAAAGAAAACAACCAAGCCAATACACAACACTTATGTAATATAAAAACTCAAGATGGTTGTTTATTTATATTAGCCAAATTTGAACCAAGCCTTGTATAAATGAATTTCCTTCTTCGATATGATGTGCAATATAAAATCCAATCACTCTTTCCAAATATCTAGAATTCAGATAAACTCTTAGTTAATTTCTCCTTGGGATGTTTAAACAAGTAACGTACTCTCGTATGATTTCCGCAAGATATGATTTAACCAACGTGCTCCCTTTCGATTTCCGCAACCCAAATCAAAATTAAACTTTAAGTTTACTTGATTTCCAAATATGCGTAGTTTATATGATTTTCAAATTTAAACCATCCACACAATTTAAATATGTACTGAAAATAAAAAGTAGAGAAAGAGAGAGTGAGACAAAGATTTTTACGAGGTTCGACTTATACCCAGCCTACGTCCTCGCCTTTGGTAAACCACCAAAGGATTCACTAAACCTGTTCCTTTAACGGGTGGAACAAACCTTTACAACACTCCTTGGGTAAGGCTGAAGCCCGCCTTCTCCAAACGATATCCCCTCGTCCGGTCACTCCTTAACTAGGCTAGAGTCCGCCTCTCCAAACGATATTCCCTTGTTTGGTCCAATGATTCTACAGCCCTGAATCATCTATGAATAAGAATCAAGATAGAGAAGAGTTTATATACAAGAAAACACTCTCACAGCAGAGTAGGTTAGTACAAAATTCAGCACAATAATACTTCAAAGTAATTCAAATATAAAAGAATTTGAAGCTCAATACTCAATATAGATCACCAAGTATCTTCCAAAATTTGAAAGATTCTAACTTTGAAGGTTTTACTTCGGAGTTTGAATCAGTAGCAATTCAGTAGTTGAACACAAGAGAGTTTGAGAGCCTTTTTGAGAACTTTGATTGCTAAAAATTTCTTGGTGTATAAAATCTTTGAAGTTTGGGGCTATTTATAAATGTTTAAAAGTAATTCCTTACCCCCAAAGTTTCCTTGAAGTAGTTTCCAAGCTTTTCAAAATAATAGTGTCCAAAAACCTCATTTAAAAAATCTTCCCATTGAGTGTTTTTAAGCCAACACTCGAATGGCAGTCGCCTATCATAAAACAAACTCACAACACAGAACACTAGCAGTCACTTGCCAGAACCAAGGCGGTCGCTTGGCATGACCACCTAGGCGCCTGGCATGTTCAGGCAGTCGCCTGACATGTTACTGCCTCTTTGAAAAATTCTTCACTTAATTTGGCAGTCGCCTGCCACAATAGGACAGTCGCCTGACCCTTTTGTTTTTCAAAAACTTTTCTTTTTTTAAAAACCTTTCTTTTCATTGATTTTAAAAACATTCTTTAGAGTTTCCTTAAGAAATATATTTCGAAGTTTCTTTTGATTTTATGAGAGCTTCAAATCAATTTATACTTGAAATTAACTTGAAGTACTTACATTCAAAACATCCTTAAAATTTAATCCTTTGATCTTCAAGTAAGTTCTTGTTCTTCCATCATCTTTGATTTTTCGATCTTTTCTTTGAGCTTTCATCAAGTTATCTTTAATCCTCATGCTTTTCTAATCTTCAAGTTTTATTTTTAAATCCATTTTTGAATCCATGCTTCAAGCTTGATATAAATCATCCTTCTTTGAAATATAAGCTTTCATAAATTCTTTAACCTTGCATCACCATTGATTCATAAAAATACATCACTTAAACAAAGCATGTTAAGTTCTACTTGTTTGTTAGCATCAAAATAAGATGTTAAACCTTGTAAGACCAACAATCTCCCCCTTTTTGATGATGACAAACAAGAAGTAAAAATTGGAGTGAGCCTTAAGAAGACTCCACCTTTCAATAAGCATCATCTTAACAATTTTTGCAAGATCAATATCAATTTCAAAACCTCTTTTACAATCATGCTCATCACTATCAATTACTTATCCTTTTGATATATATTATGTTCATGCTCAGTTTTTGCAATTTGCAATACTATGCTCAATTTTTACTTTAAAACTTCTCCCCCTTTTGACATCCATCAAAAAGGAAAAAAAAAATGATTAAGTTCAAGTAATATCACATGTTGAGCATATCATTAAACATGCATATCAAACATATGTACACATTCAATTTATTATTTTTCAATATAGCATGTGTAGTGTGTTATAACAACCATATCTTACTTAACAACTTTTTCCTTCTTTGACATTACTCAAGATATCAATAGTTGTTTTTATGATACCGATTTAAAATTGAAGTCATGATATCTATTTAAAATTCATGATACCAATTGAAAATTTAATTCATGATACCAATTGAAATTTCTCTAAATTGATTAATAGAGAAACAATCATAATATAAGCAATATGACGTAACACTCCCCTTGAATTCAATACATTTAGTTTTGTTATCAATTTTGCTTTCATCATCCTATATTTCAAAACATTGATTCACATTATGTATCAAATATCAATATTATGCTCATATCATCAATGTCATACCATGCTCATAGATATAATTATCTTTGTCATGCTCAAAAGACAAATTGAACTTCTAGATTGTGATACCAAGTGAGCTTTTAAATTTTGATACCAATTAAAATTTTTAAAATGTGATATCAAAAATATTCATGGATACCATAGACTTTATTGATACCAAAGTCATTATCACATTATACACAGCTCATGGATACCAATATAAAAAACAGTAAGTCTATCCATGTAATTCATCAATAGCATGCATGATTAAGAATTAATCTCATGTCAAAATTCATGCTTATACTCAATAATCTCATGCTCAAATTTTCAACATAATGAGTCATAAATTTTCAATATAAGTCAAGCATATCATGTAGCATATCATATAGGCATGTAAGCATATAGCATCTCATATAGTCATTCATTCTCAAACTTATCTTAAACTCATCTTTAAGTTTTTCTATTTTAACTAGTTTGTTTGTTGATCATGAATTAAGTTACTATCTCAATTTTTAGAGGGAATGACTTAATTCATGGAGTTTTTCACTTATGAACTAGTTTTTCATCTTGGTACCTATACTTTCTTGGGTCTGGTTGGTTTAACAAAGGATGATTCCTTAATTCTCCATACTTGTTTAATTTTCACACCCTTTCTCTTAAATGGACATTCAAACTTTATATGCCCCTTTTTCTTACATTGATAGCATATGGTGTTGGTGTAAGCATTAAAGGATGTGCTTGCATTATCTTTGGAGGCTTTTGAGAAATGAACCATGTAAAGACTCTTTTTCTTTTTATTTTCAACTCCATTGAAACCAATGCCTTCTTTGTTTAATGACATTCTTTGTGAGCCAATCATCTTATCAAGGTTTTCCTTTCCTTTTGTAAAGTTGTAAATAATTTTATCCTTATCTTTGAATTGATTCTTGAGATCATTTAACTCTATGTCTTTCTTGTTATCAACCTTCTTTAATGATTTATCTAGCTCTAGAGATAATTTTCTTATTCTATCATCTAATCCATAAATATACATATCTTTCTTATATACCGTAGAGGATAGGGATTGAATGTCTTCTATCATTTGTTCATTCTTGCTTTCTAGTTTCTTGATTTTCAAGTTGTTTTCTTTTTCAGTAAGATTTTTGGATTCTATTTCTTTCATTGTTGATTCTTACTTATGTTCTATTTTCTTGATCCTTAAATCCTTTTCTCTTTCAACATTTCTAAGGGATTCTAATTCTTTCATTATACTTTCATTTTTGTTCTTCAATGAAGTATTTTGTTTATTTGCTTTGATAAGCATCTTATGTACTTTGAATAAATCATTTTGAATTTCATCATAAGATGACATACCCTCATCACTTGATTCATCACTACAAGAATTATTTGAAGATTTAGTTGAGGATCTTTTTTCATTATCCCATGCCATAAAGCACGTGTAGGCAACCTCTTGGTCACTTATTTCATTCTCCGAACTACTTGTACTATCCCAAGTAGTGGCTTTCATGGCCTTCTTGTTTTTATTTTTAGACTCTTTCTTTAATAGTGGGCATTCTGGTTTTATATGTCCAATTTTATTGCAATTATAGCAAGTAGGGGTTTTATCTTTAGATTTCTTGGTACTGATATCTTTTTCATATGATTTGGAGTCTTGGTTTCTTATTTTGAATTTGTTTCTCCTTCTAAAGATTTTTGCTAGCTTTTTAGATATAAAGGATGCTTCATCTTCATCCATCTCTTCACTACTAGAGTTTTCTTTTAAGGCTTTGAAGGCTATTGAATCTTGGATTTTGACTTTTCCATTCTTTTCATTCAACTTTTCCATTCTTTTCATTCATAGTCATTTCATATGTAAGTAGAGAACCTATAAGCTCATCTAAGGAAGTGGTTTTCAGATTTCTTACTTCAGTTATGGCAGTGACTTTTGGTTCCCATTTTGGTGGCAGCCCTCTAAGAATTTTTCTTATCATCGAGTAGTGTAAGTTTTTCCTAGTGCATTTAGGGAATTTATTATGTGAGTGAACCTAGTAAACATATTAGTTATAGATTCATCCGGGTTCATTTTAAAGGCTTCATATTCACTTGTGAGCATATCGATCCTATTATCCCTAACATCTATAGTGCCTTCATATGTTACTTCTAGCTTATCCCATATCTCCTTAGCTGAGTTGCAGGCCATTACTCTATTAAATTCATTGGCATCTAAAGCACAATATAGAGCATTCAAGGCACTAGAATTTACTTGCAACATCTTATAGTCTAAATTTGTCATATCAATTTTCTCCTTAGGGACTTGTTTTCCATCAACTAATTTGGTAGGAATTATATCACCATTTGTGACAACCTCCCAAACTTTCCAATCCATGGTTTGGAGAAATAATTGCATTTTTTTTTTCAGAAAGTATAGTTGTGTCCACAAAAAATAGGAGGCCTAGTTGAAGATTGTCCCTCTCCAAAGGGAGCTATGCCTAATTGAGCCATTTAGATCTTTTTATAGCTACTAATTAAGATTTGCTATAACCTCGCTTTGATACCAATTGAAATTAGGAATAGCTTCCCAAGGGGGGGGTGAATTGGCTTTTAAAAAATTTTCTTTAATTCCTTTTTAGAATTCTTAAACTTATTTTATTTCTTTTAACCAATTCGTGACTTGTTTGTTTAATTTGTTAAGCACTCAAGAACTTAGTTTCTTTATTGAATCCTTAACCATACAAACATCCAATCATTCAACCAAACCAATACACAGCACTTATGTAATATAAAAACTCAAAATGGATGTTTGTTTATATTAGCCAAATTTGAACCAAGCCTTGTATAAATGAATTTGCTTCTTCAATATGATGTGCAATATAAAATCGAATCACTCTTTCCAAATATTTAGAATTCAGATAAACTCTTAGTTAATTTCTCCTTGGGATGTTTAACCAAGTAACGTACTCCCGTATAGTTTCCACAAGATATGGTTTAACCAACATACTCCCTTTCGGTTTCCGCAACCCAAATCAAAATTAAACTTTAAGTTTACTTGATTTCCAAATATGCGTAGTTTATATGATTTTCAAATTTAAACCATCCATGCAATTTAAATATGTACTGAAAATAAAAAGTAGAGAAAGAGAGAGTGAGACGGAGATTTTTATGAGGCTCGTCTTATACCCAGCCTACATCCTCGCCTTTGGTAAACCACCAAAGTATTCACTAAACCTGATCCTTTAACGGGTGGAACAAACCTTTACAACACTCATTGGGTAAGGCTAAAGCCCGCCTTCTCCAAACGATATCCCCTCGTCCGGTCACTCCTTAACTAGGCTAGAGCCCACCTCTCCAAATGATATTCCCTCGTTTGGTTCAACGATTCTACAACCCTGAATCGTCTATAAATAAGAACCAAGATAGAGAAGCATTTGTGTACAAGAAAACACTCTCACAGCAGAGTAGGTTAGTATAACATTCAGCACAATAATACTTCAAAGTAATTCAAATATAAAAGAATTTAAAGCTCAATACTCAATATAGATCACCAAGTATCTTCCAAAATTTGAAAGATTCTGACTTTGAAGGTTTACTTCGGAGTTTGAATCAGTAGCAATTCAGTAGTTGAACACAAGAGAGTTTGAGAGCCTTTTTGAGAACTTTGATTGCTAAAAATTTCTTGGTGTATAAAATCTTTGAAGTTTGGAGCTATTTATAAATGTTTAAAAGTAATTCCTTACCCCCAAAAGTTTCCTTGAAGTAGTTTCCAAGTTTTTCAAAATAATAGTGTCCCAAAACTTCATTTAAAAAATCTTCCAGTTGAGAGTTTTTAAGCCAACATTCGAATGGCAGTCGTCTGTCATAGAACAAACTCACAACACAGAACACTAGAAGTCGCCTACCAAAACCAAGACAGTCGCTTGGCATGACCACCTAGGTGCCTGGTATGTTCAGGTAGTCGCCTGGCATGCTACTGTCTCTTTGAAAAATTCTTCACTTAATTTGGCAGTCGCCTGCCTGACCCTTTTGTTTTTCCAAAACTTTTCTTTTTTCAAAAACCTTTCTTTTCATTGATTTTAAAAACATTCTTTAGAGTTTCCTTAAGAAATATATTTCTAAGTTTCTTTTGATTTTATGAGAGCTTTAAATCAATTTATACTTGAAATTAACTTGAAGTACTTACATTCAAAACATCCTTAAAATTTTAATCCTTTGATCTTCAAGTAAGTTCTTATTCTTCCATCATCTTTGAGTTTTCGATATTTTCTTTGAACTTTCATCAAGTTATCTTTAATCCTCATGCTCTTCTGATCTTCAAGCTTTATCTTTAAATCCATTTTTGAATCCATGCTTCAAGCTTGATATAAATTATCCTTCTTTGAAATATAAGCTTTCATGAATTCTTTAACCTTGCATTCATCATTGAGTCCAGAAAATACATCACTTAAACAAAGCATGTTAAGTTATACTTGTTTGTTAGCATCAAAATAAGATGTTAAACCTTGTAAGGCCAACAATACTCTAGGGTTCCATTCTCGGCCACCAACATTTTAACCGAAGTGGATTCATGATTAGGGCGTCATAGGCACCACTCCTGGGATAAGGTAAACTCTCTCTCTCTCTCTCTCTCTCTCTCTCTCTCTCTCTCTCTCTCTCTCTCCTCAATTTCTCGCAAATCTTTTGCCAAATTGATGATCGAACACTACCACAGGGTCCCGATTTCGATCCTTAGCAAGTTAGTAGGAGCAGATCTTAGGTTTGGGCTTCTTAGGCACCACTCCAAGGCTAAGGTAAGGGGAATAAATTATGTTAGAAATTTTTTAAAATTAATCGATTAAATCGTAATATGATATTACAGGAATTATATACACATTTTTCTGAATATTCTGGCATATGGAAATTGGATTTTGGGTTATTATTATTAATAGTTGATTAAACTAGCGTTTGTGAGCCTAGGGATTTTTATAGTAATTTTATTTCAAAGTTTAATCAATTTGATTAAAGTATTTGATTTTTGGATTATTGTAGTAGATTTTCTAAATGATTTGATTGGTTAAAATTATTGGTTTGATTTATTATACGTATTTTGTAAAGAATTAAAGTGAGTAGGGTTGATTATCTCCATTTTTCCTATAAATACATATTTTGAGTTAAATAAATGGTGGAGATAATTAAATCGGTGTTTTCAGTAAAAAAGATATTGAAAATAGAACGACCAGTTTTCAAGTAATTTATATAATTATGAGAAGCACCCAAATCGTGTGGCATGAGAAAGAATATTATTTTTTAATTAAAGTTATGAGTTTATAGTATAATATATTGATATACTGAAATGTGTGGGTATTATACTATCTTTGGAATTGTGGAAAAGAAAGTAAAGTATAGCGTTGTTTAATTGCAATGTATGGTTTAGGAACTTCGATAGACCATAGATCGCTCAGTACCGTAGCTACAATAATGAAGAGCAGAGTGCAACCACATGTCTCGAGAAGAGTGTTGGTATTGAATAGTCGATTGGGTTAGTGAAGTGCAAAGTTTCCCCTGGAGTCTAGACCAACATGGAAAGGCCAGTCGTACTAGCAGAGATAGAGTATAGTTGACTTAGCTTGGTGGCAGGCCGACCAGGGTTAAGTCCAGCCTACGGGTCGCACAACCCTTCATAGGGGAAAGCATGTCGTTTATCCATTCGGGGTGAGTTCTTATATTCATATTTTCCGATTTAATCAAAGTATAATAGAGTAGAGTATATGAAAATAGAGCATATGAAACCATAGTATAACAAAGCAAAGTATTCCAGAGGTTATAGTTTACAAAGTATAGTTGCAAAGTATTTTCAGTACACAGTTTATAGTTGTAAAAGTATTAACAGCTTATAGTTTATAAGATATTTATATAGGTGTGAGTTATACTTTTCATGTGAAAGTTAATTATAGCAAAGTATTAAATGTATTTTATTCAGTAGTATTTCACATAAATGGGGCAAAGTAAACTCTCCACTGAGGGCATGCTAAGTAAGTTGAGTACCCTGATAGGTATCAGTTGTAGCCACGCCTAAGCTAAATGGGCAAGATTACAAAAGGTATCAAAGCAAAGGGGCATTACATGTTATGGGCTTGTAATCTCCTCAATCCTTGGGAACTCTCACTTTTAAATGATGTTGTATGTGTGAATACATTCTATAAGTGTTTTAACAGTTGTTGTCGTTTAACAAATGATTATTTTTTGTATACACTAAAACTCATGTTGCCACACATTGATAATAATTTATTCCATCCTTATTGAGAGGTGTCTCACCCCATCATTATCCTATCATTTTTTAGATGCCTTGTGGAGTATGACAGTAATCAGAGTAGCGTAGTGGAAACGTGGGTGGGACTAGATAGAGAGGTTTACATTAATTGTTAATTTTTTTATTCTGGTTTATCTTGAAATTCCTAAGGATGTATTAAATTGATATTAAAGATATTATTGATATTTTATTTATGTTTTGATGAGTTGGGAACTTCATTGAGATACTGGGATGAATTTATTGTTATATTGAGATATTTTAGTTACTCTGGTAATTGTTGTAGAGATCTTCCACTGTATATTTATGTAATATAAGATATTTAGAATAACACTTCGGACCCCAGTTTCAGATTCGGGGCATTACAGAAAGTACTATGCAAGAAATTACATGCTCCATAAATGATACATATTTAAACTAACCTAATTATTTTATTTAGAAGAAAATATAAAAAATCCTTGTGTAGTTTGACTCAAAAACAAGGAGGTACCTTATATTTTATAATAACCATAAAACCACATTGTTTTTCCAGAATGTAAAACATTAATACTATTATTTTCTATTAATAAGGGGGAAGGACTACTATAAAACAATTCATTGGATTAAAATATCAATTGACTATATAAATATCCATATATACAAATTTTAAGGCTTCACTAACCCCTTGCTTAGCCTCAAGTACATCCTTATCACCATATATCACACCATTGATGACTGTTCTTTTAACGAGTCTTTCATTATTGCTTACTCTTCATGGATTCACCTACCGCTATTAACGACACTATCATTGACAAGCTTGCTGGTGGATTCATATAGCATTGATTTGATGTTTCTATTGTAGGAAGTATGATTTGAACATTGTACAATATCAATTAGATTGATTAATATCCTTGTTGCTACCAAAAATCAAATGGCTTTCATGAATCATCCTTCGACTACGACCACCTGAAAAGAACCAAATGTTGATGGCTTGGAGGACCTGGGGTGTCTCCGGGGGGTCACTCTAATTTTAAGTTAGGAACTGTGGGAGGCTTTAGGTTGCAACAGTATGAAAAAATGAAGTACGAATGAGATGCCTAGCTACCTCCTCTCGGAGTACCCTTTTATAGTGGTGGAAGTTGACCCTCTTTCAAATTTACCATTTATGGGTGTATTATTACGTTCATGGGGATTATGGATAATTTAAGGGTATTTATGCAGGGGGTTTTAATTATGGTTTTATAACCATTTCTCCTCATAAATATGCTTATCGACTTTAGCGTGTCGATTACACAGGGGTGCTAAATGGTAATTTCATAACTGTATCCCCTCACGAATGAGCCTATTAATTTTTTGTATATCAATCCTAATTTTATTAATTGATTGTGTGGATATTTTGGTTTTTCTACCAAGTTTTATCCATAAAAATTAATAAGATTATGATTTGATATAGTTTTAAAAGGAGTTAGTTGGAAAAAAAAAAAGTATCTCTATGTTTTTATGTCAAACCAAAAAGTGAATGTATGTCATTAATTTCTTTTAAATTTTATTTCTTTTAGTTCAAGTTAACTTTCTAACACCATCATTGTGACGCCCTAGAACCCGCCAAGCGGGGCCTAGGGTGTTATGTGACCATTCATCCGTCTCTGATACCATAAATATTGTCCAAGCAACAAAATATAATTAAACATCCTCAAATAAATACCAGAGTACTCATTTACACAACCCAAAAAGGAATTTCATATGTTTATATTACATAACCAGAATTTAAAACAACATTAACTTAAAGACTTTATAGTTTTCAAAACACACACGCTACACTAACCAACCTTGCTCGGAGCTCACTAAGCTCGATCACGCGAAGATCTTGAAAAAATAGGTTGTATGATGGGGTGAGACACGTCTCAGTAAGAATGGAATAAATTATTACCAGTGTGTGGCAACATGAGCTTTAGTGTATAAAAAATATAATCATTTCTTAAATGACAAAAACTGTTAAGACACTTATAGACTGTATTCACACATGCAACATCTTTTATAAGCGAGAGTTTCTGAGGATTGGCAAGATTACACGCTCATACATGTAACGCCCCTTTACTCTGATACCTTATGTAACCTTACCCATTTAGTTTGGGTGTGGTTACAACAAATACCTATTAGGGAACTCGCCTTACTCAGCAAGCCCTCGAGTAGAGAGTTTACCTCGCCCCAATCATACACAATACTACAGAATAATATACATTTAATACTTTGCTTTAATTAACTTTCATTTACGAACTATAACTCACACACATTCAACATCAATCATATCACAAAATCCGCATGCACATATAGCACAACACATCCACAGTACCATGCATTCAACCCACATTCATGCACTCACACCCATAAATGAAAATGCACATTTACTTCATTTCCCAATACTTTCTTACACAAGCCTTCAACATCAGTATAGACTTCATACAGAGTTTCTATATAGAGCTTCACCACTTCATCACGCCACATAGGCCTTCAACATTAGTATAGACTTCACACAGAGTTTCTGTACTGAGCTTCACCACTCCATCATGCCACACAGATACAACATACAAGACCCTATTCATAGTAAAATAGTAAGAAGGCCTCCTCATGCCTGCCAACATCTTACCCCATCCATATAAATGACAATATAGTGACCTCCTCAAATCTTGCCAATGTTATATTTCTTGACCTTACAAGGCTTAAAATCTTGTTATCTTATTTTGATGCTAACAAACTTGTGGAATTTAACATATTTTTGTGAGTAATGTTATTTCAGGGCTGACATATGATAAAGTAAGGTCAAAGTGCTCACAAGGATCAAATGAAACTTAAATGAGTCAAAGCATGGATTTAAAGATGATATATTAGACCTTGAAGAATATGAGGTCATGCATGATTTGTTGGAAGTCAAGGAATGTTTAAAGTCAAAAGAACCAAAGAAAATCAAAGTGAGAGAGCTCAAATAATATTAAAGATTGAAGACCAAGAAAGAGCCAAAGCGAGCATGAAGACTTGAGCATTTAGAATGTTAATGTCTTAGAAGTCTCACGTAAGTACTTTAATATTTAAAATATCATTTGAAATATTATGAAACTCTTAAGTTAACTTATTGGACCTAAATATCTTTTAAAATACTTGGAAAATATTTTTATAAGGTCAAAAATTATTTTAAAAAGGTTAGAATCATTTTTGGAATGAAAAGCACCAAAAAGAGTTTTTCCAAATGCTGTCAGTTTTTATACATCCACATTGAGGTGAATTTTTCTCTGTCAAAACCTCCTTATTTTAAAATGTATTCAACATGAAAGTTGTAGGATTTTCTCCTATATTTTTTTTGACACCAATAAAACCTAATTTGGAGTTATAAATAAAACTTTATAGCCAAAACACTGAAGTAGGGTCACAGCTGTCAACCAACCAAACACTGCTCATGAGAGGAACTTCAGCTGACTGAACAGCACACAGAACCACTTCAGATGACCGAAGTGTAACTTCAGACGTCTAAAGAATAACTTCAGATGACCAAATATTAAGTTCAATCATCTGAAGATTTTTTGCTGAATTTTTTAAAGAGGCAGAACCACTTCAGACGACTGAACCCGAAAGTTCAGTCATCTAAACACTGTTAACGGTCATATTTTTTAAAATATTTTAAATTCAAACTTATAATGTTTGGGCTCCAAAATTTCTAAAAACTTGGGAAATTATCTAAGGAAACTTTTGCAATGAGGAAACTTGTTTGAAAGCCTATAAATACATGGTTTTACAAATCAAAAACACACCAAGTATTGAAAAATTTGTTTGTGAAGTTAAAAGCACTCTCGTTATTACAAGTTCTCTTGCTCACTCATTGCAAAACTCTTTTGCTAAGATATTCTGAAGTGCTAATCCTTCCTCCTCTGTATTCCAACTACTAATCCTCATCTAAGAAGGATATTGGTGAATTCTACACTTGAGTTTCATTCTATTTCATATTGATATTTTACATTGAAGTATATAGTGTTGAACTTATACTAACTTGCTCTTTTTAGAGAGTGTTTCTTGTACACAGCTATTCTTTTTGTTTTTCTTGTAGATTGACAATTCAAAGGATTGTTTGGATCGTTGGCCAAGCAAGGGGACATTGCTTAGAGAGGTGGGTTCTAACCTATGTAAGGAGTGACCAAACGAGGGGACATCATTTGGAGAAGGCGGGCTCTAGCCTTAACCAAGGAGTGTTGTAAAGGTTTTTTCCACCTTAACCAGGTTTAGTGAATCCTTTGGTGGTTTTCCAAAGGCAAGGACGTAGGCTAGGTATAAGCCGAACCTCGTAAAAATCTTCGTCTCACTCTCTCTTTCCCTATTCTTTATTTTCAGTACATATTTCAATTGCATGGATGATTTAAATTTGAAAATCATATAAACTACGTAGATTTGGAAATCAAGTAAACTTTAAGTTTGATTTTTGATTTGGGTTGCAGAAACCAAAAAGGAGTACGTTGGTTGAACCATTCTTTGCGAAAACCATATGGGAGTACGTTACTTGGTTAAACACCCAAAGATAAATTAACTGAGAGTTTATTTGGATTCCAAATATTGGAAAGAGTGATTGGATGATTCATTGAATATTATATTGAAGGAACAAATTCATATATACAGGGCTTGGTTCAAATTCATATTAACAACAGGGCTACACACAAGCTGAGAATTCTTATGATTGTTTGGTTTGATCATCATGGTAAATTAATTGGTTTGGTTGAAAAGTTGATTATTTGTTTGGTTAAGCAATAAGTGTTGTGGTTGAAGATTGAATGTTTACTTAGTTCTTGTTTGATTGAAAAAATAGATAAACAAGTAAAAGAATTGGTTAAATATTAAAAGAAGTTAAGGACTTTAAAAAGAAATAAAACGAAAGTTTTAAAAGCCAATTCACCCCCCTCTTGGGAAGCTATTCCTAATTTCAATTGGTATTAGAGCGGGGTTAGCGCAAATCTTAATTAGTAGTTGTAAAAATATCTTAATGGCTAACTTGGGCGTAGCTCCCTTTGGAGAGGGACAATCTTCAACTAGGCCTCCTATCTTTTGTGGTTTGAACTACACATTTTGGAAAAAGAGAATACAAATCTATCTTCAAACGATGAATTAGAAAGTATGGGAAGTTGTTATAGATAGAGATCAAATTCCCACTACGATAGTAGATGGAAAACAAATCCTAAAAAAGAAGAAAGATATGACCGATCAAGATTATAAAATGCTCCAAACAAATTCAAGTGCTATAAATGCTTTATATTGTGCCTTGGATTCAAATGAATTTAATAGAGTAATGGCTTGCAAATCAACTAAGGAAATATGGGATAAGCTAGAAGTTACTTATGAAGGAACAACGTATGTTAGGGATAATAGGGTTGATATGCTCACAAGCGAGTATGAAGCCTTTAAGATGAACCCGGATGAATCAATTACAAATATGTTTACTAAGTTCACTTACATAATCAATTCCCTAAATGCACTAGGAAAAACCTACACTACTTATGAGATGATAAGGAAAATTCTTAGAGGGTTGCCACATGAATGGGAACCAAAAGTCACTGCTATAACGGAAGGAAGAAATCTAAAAACCAATTCCTTAAATGAGCTTGTAGGTTCTCTTCTCACATATGAAATGATAATGAATGAAAAGAGTGGGAAAACCAAAGCCCATGAAACAATAGCCTTTAAAGCCTTAAAAGAAAACTCAAGTAGTGAAATGGATGAAGATGAAGAAGCCTTTATATCTAAAAATCTAGCAAGGATACTAAGAAGGAGAAACAAATTCAAAAGAAGAAATCAAGACTCCGAATCAGAAGAAAAATATATTAGCAAAAAGAAATCAAAGAATAAAACTCCTAAATGCTACAATTGCAATAAAGCTGGACATTTAAAATCGAAATGTCCACTATTAAAGAAAGAGTCTAAAAAGAAAAACAAGAAGGACACGAAAGCCACTACTTGGGATAGTACAAGTAGTTCGGAGAATGAAATAAGTGACCAAGAGGTTGCTTAAATGTGCTTTATGGCATGGGATAACGAAGAAAGATTCTCAACTAAATCTGCAAATAATTCTTATAGTGATGAATCAAGTGATAAGAGTATGTCATCTTATGATGAACTTCAAAATGATCTATTCAAAGTACATAAGATGCTGATGAAAGAAAATAAACAAAACACCTCATTGAAGAATAAGAATGAAAGTTTAATGAAAGAGTTAGAATTCCTAAAGAATGCTGAAAGAGATAAAGACTCAAAACTCAAGCAATTAGAACATAAGTATGAATTAGCAATGAAAGAAATAGAATCCAAAAATCTTGCTGAAAAAGAAAACAACTTGAAAATTGAGAAACTAGAAAGCAAGAATGAATAAATGATAGAAGACCTTCGATCCCTATCCTTTACGATATATGAGAAAGATATATATATTTCTGAATTAGAGGATAAAATAAGAAAATTATCTCTAGAGTTAGAGAAATCTCAAAAGAAGGTTGATAACAATAAAGAGATAGAGTTAAATGATCTCAAAAATCAGATTAAAGATAAGGATAAAATTATTTACAACTTCACAAAAGGAAAGGAAAATTTTGATAAGATGATTGGCTTACAAAGAATGTCTCTAAATAAAGAAGGCATTGGTTTCAATGGAATTGAAAATAAAAAGAAAAAGAATTCTTACATGGGATATTTCTCAAAAGAATCCAAAGACTATACTTGCACATCTTTTAATGTCTACATAAACACCATATGCTATCAATGCAATAAAGTTTGAATGTCCGTTTAAGAGGAAAGGTGTTAAAACCAAATTAGTATGGAAAATAAAAGAAACCTCCCTTGAAAAATCCTTTGGACCCAAGAAAATATGGGTAACAAAAATGAAATAATGACTTCACACACACACACACACACACACACACACACACACACACACACACATATATATATATATATAATAGAAAACGACATTGTTGGCCAAAATCATAGGATGACTTTTTACAAGGCTTAACTTAAGAAAATATAAAGAAAATATCAAATATAAGATTATTATATAAGCGCCTTGATGTTACATGCTACATGCTTACTTGCCTACATGTGATGTATTGATATGCTATATGTTACATGTGTATTAATTAACTTGACTTGATTTATATTGAAAAGTATGACTCACTATGTTGAAAATTGAGAATGAGATTATTGAGCTTAAGCATAAATTTTTTATATAAGGATAATTCTTGAACATGTATGATTTTAAATGAATCACATGGATAAACATACTACTCTTTATCTATGAGCTATGAAAGATATAGTAGTTATATTGGTATCCATGAACTATACATTATATGATATTAAGCTTTGGTATCTATAAAGTATTTTTGGTATCACATGTCAAAAATTTCAATAGATATCAAATCTAAAAGCTCACTTGGTATGACAAAGTTAAATTATTTATGAGCATGATCATGTCTATGAGCATGATATGACATTGATGATCTTCGCATGATATTGATATTTGATACATGATATGATTCAATATTTTACATAGGATGATAAAAGAAAAATTAATAACAAAACTGAATGTATTGAATTTAGGGGGAGTGTCATGAATCATTAATCAATTGATATCATGAATTAAATTTTAAATTTTAAATTGGTAAAATAAAAAACCATCAAATTAATTTCAGTTGGTATCTTGAATAAATGTTGTGAGCTACACACTACCTATGCTATATTGAAAAACAATAACTTGAGTGTGTGCATATGTTTGGAATATATGGTTATTGATATGCTTAAAATGATTTGTATTTAAATTTAAATCATTTATTTTCTTTTTGATTGATGTCAAAAGGGGGAGAAGTTGTGAAGCAAAAATTGAGCATGAACATTATATCTATTCAAAAGAAGTATTTAAGTATTTAATATTGATTGAAAAAGCTTGTAAAACCAAAAGAAAGTGATGAGCATGATTGATGAAATTAATATTGATTTTATTAAGATGAAACTTATTGAAAGGGAGAGCCTTTTTAAGGCTTACTCAATTTTTTGCTCCTTGTTTGTCATCATCAAAAGGGGGAGATTGTTGGTCTTACAAGGCTTAAAATCTTGTTATCTTGTTTTGATGCTAACAAACTTGTAGAATTTAACATATTTGTATGAGTAATGTTATTTCAGGGCTCACATATGAGAAAGTAAGGTCAAAGTGCTCACAAGGATCAAATGAAACTTAAATGAGTCAAAGCATGGATTCAAAGATGATATATTAAACCTTGAAGAATATAAGGTCATGCATGATTTGTTGAAAGCCAAGAAATGTTTAAAGTCAAAAGAGCCAAAGAAAAGCAAAGTGAGAGGGCTTAAAGAATATTAAAACTTGAAGACCAAGAAAGAGCCAAAGTGAGCATGAAGACTTGAGCGTTTAGAATATTAATGTATTAGAAGTCTCATGTAGTGCTTTAATGTTTAAAATATCATTTGAAATATTATGAAACTCTTAGGTTAACTTCTTGGACCTAGATATATTTTAAAATACTTGAAAAATATTTTTATAAGGTCAAAAATTATTTTAAAAAGGTTAGAATCATTTTTGGAATGAAAAACACCAAAAAGAGTTTTTCCAAATGCTGTCAATTTTTATACATCCGCATTAAGGTGAATTTTTCTCTATCAAAATCTACTTATTTTAAAATATGTTCTACATAAAAGTTGTAGAATTTGTTCTTAGCTTTCTTTTGACACTAAGAACACTTAATTTAGAGTTATACAAAAAACTTTATGGTTAAAACACTAAAGCATGGTCACAGTTGTCAACCAACCAAATACTATTCACGGAAGGAACTTCAGCTGACTGAACAACACACAGGACCACTTTAGACGACCGAAGTGTAACTTCAAATGTCTAAAGAATAACTTCAGATGACCAAAGATTAAGTTTAGTCATCTGAAGATTTTTTTCTGAATTTTTTAAAGAGGCAGAACCACTTAATACCACTGAACTCGAAAGTTCAGTCATCTGAACACTATTAACGATCATATTTTTTAAAAGATATTAAATTCAAACTTATATTGTTTGGGCTCCGAACTTTCTAAAAACTTGGGAAATTATCTAAGGAAACTTTTGCAATAAAGAAACTTGTTTGAAAGCCTATAAATACATGGTTTTGCAAATCAAAAACACACCAAGTATTGAAAAATCTGTTTGTGAAGTTGAAAGCACTCTTGTTCTTACAAGTTCTCTTCCTCACTCATTGCAAAACTCTTTTGCTAAGATATTCTGAAGTGCTATTCCTTCCTACTCTGAATTCCTACTGCTAATCCTCATTTAAGAAGGATATTGGTGAATTCTACACTTAAGTTTCATTCTATTTCATATTGATATTTTACATTGAAGTATAGTGCTGAACTTGTACTAACTTGCTCTTTTTAAAGAGTGTTTCTTGTACACAGCTATTCTTTTTATTTTTCTTGTAGATTGATGATTCCAAGGATTGTTTAGATCGTTGGCTAAGCAAGGGGACATTGCTTAAAGGGGCGGGCTCTAGCCTATGTAAGGAGTGACCAAACGAGGGGACATCATTTGGAGAAGGCGGGCTCTAGCCTTAACCAACGAGGGTTGTGAAGGTTTGTTCCGTCTTAACCAGGTTTAGTGAATCCTTTGGTGGTTTACCAAAGGCAAGGACGTAGGCTGGGTATAAGCCGAACCTCGTAAAAATATTTGTCTCACTCTCTCTTTCCCTATTCTTTATTTTCAGTACATATATCAATTGCGTGGATGGTTTAAATTTGAAAATCATATAAACTACGTAGATTTGGAAATCAAGTAAACTTTAAGTTTGATTTTTGATTTGGGTTGCGGAAACCAAAAGGGAGTACGTTGGTTGAACCATTCTTTGTGGAAACCATACGGGAGTACGTTACTTGGTTAAACACCCAAAGATAAATTAACTAAGAGTTTATTTAGATTCTGAATATTTGGAAAGAGTGATTGGATAATGCATTGAATATTATATTGAAGGAAAAAATTCATATATACAGGGCTTGGTTCAAATTCATATTAACAACAGGGCTACACACAAACTGAGAATTCTTATGATTATTTGGTTTGATCATCATGGTAAATTGATTGGTTTGGTTGAAAAGTTGATTATTTGTTTGGTTAAGCAATAAGTGTTGTGGTTGAAGATTGAATGTTTACTTAGTTCTTGTTTGATTGACAAAATAGATAAATAAGTAAAAGAATTGGTTAAATATTAAAAGAAGTTAAGGACTTTAAAAAGAACTAAACGAAAGTTTTAAAAGCCAATTCACCCCTTCCCCCTCCTGGGAAGCTATTCCTAATTTCAATATTGTGATTTATAATAGGTACAATATAATGAACTCCTCACTCCTACCAACGTTATATTGCAATTTACATAAATAACAACACAACACCATAACATATCAAATACACACCCCACCGCAGCAATCAATTTATTATAAAAATTTTAATCTCATGCCACACGATTTATGTATTTAACCATACTTTACTAAACTGCTTGTGAATAATAAGTCATACTTTAATAATCCAAGACCATTAATTTCATTCGTTTAATTTATTCAGAAAATCCGTTATAATCATCTAGAAATCAAATATTTTAATTCAATCGGTTCAACTTTAAAATAATTATTATTATAAAATCCCTAGGCTCACAAACACCAATTTAATCAATTCATAATAATAACAATAATCCAAAATTCAATTTCCATATGCCAGAATATTCAGAAAAACGTGTATATAATTCTTGTAATCTCATATTACAATTTAATCGGTTAATTTATAAAAATTTCTGACATAATTTATTCCCCTTACCTTATCCTAAGAGTGGTGCCTACGATGTTCCTACAACAAATTCACTCTGGTTAAAATGTTGGTGGTCAAATTTGGAACCCAAGGGTATTGTTGACTTTTTGAGTCTGATCTCTAGTTTTGATAATGATAAAATACAAGTATCTTATGTGTGTTTTCAGTGCTTGAGCAGACTTAATACTTTAGCACACATAAGGAAGAGATGGAAGTCAGGGGGAACATAAAGACCATATCATCTAGCGTATTCCATGACGAATTCGAAGAGCAAAATAAGAAGAAGACATTTTGCTATTTATTGTAAATGCGTTTTAGTTTTTATATATGGTTTGTAATATAACGCATCACATGCATGAGATGGATGATAAGCTCAAGATGGCCGTAGACTGACCCTAGGGACCAGCACTTTTCATAAAAACTCTTTTCTTAAATAACTAATTGGTTAGGGTAAAAAATTAGGGCTAAAATGAAGTTTACAAAAACTTCAGTCGACCGATGCTTGATTTTTTGGCTTTATTCAAAAGCTTCAACCATAGGAAACTGGACAAGGACCATAGCTGACCTTAAGGGCAAAATTGTAATTTCACTTGCCTTAATCGACTGAACCCTAAGCAGTACAAAAGCCTCGATCGACCAAACTGACCAGAGTCAACTTGTTGACTATTCGGTCAACCATTTTAAAATGAACTTGAACTGTATGGTTGACCAAACTAACATGTGGGTGATTCCCAACGCTCTGGTCGATTGAACCCTTAGTTAAAATCTAACCTAGTTGACTGAACATCAGAATTTGGTTAACCAAACGTGCCCTGGTCGACTGAACCTCGGAGGGTTCAAAATCGCCTTAAAACGGTCAACCAAAACCTCAGTTCAAAAATGCCACGGTCAATCAAACTTAGTGATATAGTTGACTGAACCTCAAATATGGTCGACCGAAAACTCTTGGGTTGCCCAATTTTCACCACAATTATATAGAGTTATTTTTCAATAAACATGATTAAAAATTTTCAAAAATACCTAGCGTGTCCCCAACGGTCATATTTTCACCCAACTCTATATATACCCCCTTATAACTCCTAATTAGCAAGTTGATTAGCCCATAAACTCTCTCAAATTTTATACTCAATTTTTACTCTCGTTTTATTATTTCTTTGATAAATCATTCAAAGAGAGCATAGTTTTAAACATCCTTTGGGCATTTGTTTTTACAAATTTAAATCATTTTTACTCTCATCTTGCATATATTTTCATATCTTATTTTGAGAGTATTACTTTGGTATCTCCCACATATTTCATTTGATAAATATTCATGTGAGTTAATATTATTTGCTTGTGAATCTTGCACTTCCATTGCAAGATTCAAAGGCTCATTTGCTTGTGCTTGTGAAAATATTTTTGAGCCATAAACCCTAGATTCTCTAGCTCCTTATTGAGAAAAATATTTTTGGAGAAATTCTTATTTGGGCATAAAATCTTTGAGCACTCATTATACACATCTTTATTGGTTTAAGTTTAGTAATGTTTATTTAAGACTTTGTTGAGCGTATTTATTGTTTAAGTTAGTTTGCATTCATCTAGTTAAGTCATTGTTGAGTCATAGTTTACTTTCATTTAGTTTATTCATAGCATTGTGTTGAGTCGACTTATTAATCTTATTTTATAGTTAAGGTTTAAGTTTAGTTTGTCCTTGTTTAAATCTGATTAGTGAGATTCTTGCTTTCGGTTTACTATTTGAGTGTTTAATTAGTGAGTTGTTTGATTGGTTTATGCATGTTAGGTTCATAGTTTAGGTTTCGCATCATTTCAATTTCATCAAAAACTCTCACAAATCCTACGAAATTGAATATGAACCATGTTCAGTAAAATTTGTTTTCTTATTTTCTTCTTTTTTGTTTTAACACAAGTTTGGAATTAATCTGCATTCCCTGAGGAGATGATATGGCCTTTGGGCCAATTATTACATGACGTAACTCCTATACTTGGGATAACCGTTGTGCTACTCATTTTTTAAGTGAATCAGTTTTCTTAATTCCATTAAATCATATTCCTTCTTTGCCTAATGACATTCGTTGAACTCCAACAAGTTTGTCAAAGTTCTCTTTTCCTCTAACAAAGTTATATATGATTTTAGCTTGGTCTTCAACTTTACTTTTAAGACTACAAATTTCTATTTCTTTTGCACTTTTACCATTTACTCGTAGCTTAACTAGTTCTTGGGACATCTTATTTATTTTATCCATGAGTTCATCAATAGTTGAGTCCTTTTCTTTTTCAATTAATCTAGAGGATTCTAGTTGATTCACAAGTGTTTCATTTTGTTGTCTTAGAGCTATATTCCTCTTGGACACTTTTATGAATCTATTATGTAATGAAAACAATTCAAATTGGATTTCTCTATAAGAAGGTAAACTTTCAGATGATTCATTACAAGATTCATCACTAGTTTCATAAGATGAGGTTGAATAGGAATTTACCCTGTTTTCTCTTGCAATAAAGCACAGGTTAGCCATCTCATGATCACTTGATTCACTCTCTGAGTCACTTGAACTTGAGTCATCCCAAGTTGCTTTCATTGCTCTCTTTTTCTTCTTCTTTGCATCTTTATTGATTTGTGGACAATCAAATTTTATATGTCCTACTTTCTTACAATTATAATAGGTAGAGGGTTCTGAAATTAAGATAGCTTCCCAAGAAGGGGAGTGAATTCGAATTTTAAAATTATTTCAAGTTTAATTCTTTGTTTTATATCAACAATCACAACAAGTAAATACAAAAACAATTCAACCACAACCAATCAACAAGATAATCAAAATCTTGATCTTTGTATCAATAGCCCTGTAATAAATTGTAAAGCACGCTAAATTTATGTAAGCCCTGTGTTTATTCCAAACTCACAATTCTTCTTTGTGTTTAGTTTTTAAACAAACTTTTAGATTAATTAGTTTAGGATGATCAACCAACGTAGTCCCTTTCGGTTTCAGCAATCAATGCTGATCAAGCCAAAACAAATTATCCTCTGGTCTATTTAACAACCATACACTCAAAATTAACAATTTAAAGCATACACGCAGGTTGTAAGTATTGCTAAAAAATAAAGAGTAAGGAAGAAGAGAGAAACAAGATTTTACGAGGTTCGGCTTATATCTAGCCTACGTCCTCGCCTTTGGCAAACCACCAAAGGATTCACTAGTTCAGTTCCGTTGACGAGTGGAACAATACCGATTACAATCACTCCTTCCTTTAAGCTAGAGTCTGCCTCTCCAAACGAAATTCCCTCGTTTGGTCCAACGATTCTACAGCCTTGAATCGTCTATAAACAAGAACCAAGATAGAGAAGAGTTTTGTGTACAAAAAAACACTCTCACAACAGAGTAGGTTAGTACAACATTCAGCATAAGAATACTTCAAAGTAAATCAAATATAAAAGAATTGAAGCTCAATACTAAATTTAGATCACCAAATATCTTCCAAGAATTGAAAGATTTAGACTTTGAAGGCTTTACTTTGAAGTTTATATCAGCAGTAACTCAGTAGTTGAAGATGAATGAGCACAAGAAAGTTTGAGAGCTTTTTAGAGAACTTTGATTGTTGGAAATTTCTTGGTGGATAAAATCTTTGAAGTTTGGGGCTATTTATAGAAGTTTAAGAGTAATTCCTTGTCCCCAAAGTTGCCTTGAAGTAATCCCCAAGTTTTTCAAAATAGAAGTGCCAAAAAATCCATTTAAAAAATCTTCCCGTTGGAAGTTTTTAAGCCAACGTTCGAGTGGCAGTCGCGTGTCATAGAAGAAACTCACAACACAGAACACTGGCAGTCGCCTGCTAGAACCCAGGCAGTCACCTGGCATGACCACCCAGGCACCTGGCTATGTTCAGGCAGTCACCTGGCACCCTACTGCTTCTTTGAAAAATTCTTCATTTAATTTGGCAGTTGCCTGGCCCTTCTGTTTTTTTAAAAAAACTTTTCTTTTTAAAACCCTTCTTTTCTTCAATTTGAAAAACATACTTTAGGGTTTTTCTAAAAGTGTATTTCTAAGTTTCTTTTGATTTTATGAGAGTTTTAATTCAGTTTATACTTAAAATTAACTTGAAGTACTTACATACAAACATCCTTAAAACTTTATTCCTTTGATCTTCAAGTAAGTTCTTGTTCTTCTCTCATCTTTGAGTTTCTAATCTTTTCTTTAAGCTTTCATCAAGTTATCTTTAATCTTCATGCTCTTTGAGATCTTTTTTTAAATCCATAAACTATATCATCCTTTCAAGCTTTGTCACTACCTTTAAGCTTTGCCTTTTTCTTGAAAAACTTTCACTTAAACCACATTAAACACATCATGATTTGTTACCATCAAAATAAGAATTGTAAGCCTTGTTAGGCCAACAATCTCCCCTTTTTTGATGATGACAAATTGAGAGCAAAAATAATAAGAGATAATACTCATAGCACCCCCTTTCAAAAAGCATGATATATTCATAGTCATATAAGTAAGGAATTCATGTTACTTGCAAAATGATCATACCCATATATATCCATCCATACAAGATAATATCATACCCATATATATATCCATCCATACAAGATTCATACAAGATAATCCGTACATATTCATAGTTTTACAAACCATAGCATATTAGCATTTTTCATTTTTGCACTCCCTTCTCTCAAACATCTCCCCCTTTGGACATCAATCAAAAGGGAGAAGAGAATGATAATAAAAAAACATAGTAAAGTGTTGCAATACATAGTACTTGTAGATCTTACAATCATAAAGAACATACTATCCGCTAAAGCACTAATACATAAAAGTGATAAATAGCTCATAGATGAAACACATCAATTGGAGGCTTCCACAGACCCACTTTCATCTTCTTCTTCTTCTTGTTCTCTAGATTTTTCAGCAGATTCATCATCACTTGATGGAGCAGAGCTGATATCCATCTTAGATTTGCCTTTAGAAGAACTAGCCAGATGTTTCTCAATCTTGTCAACACGCTGAACAAGGCTAGAACAATGAGTTTTCACAGTAGAAACTTTTTCCCTAAGTGTACCAAGTCCAGATTGCATTCCATCACTGAAGGTCATATAGTGATTAAAAAATCGAACAAACCAAGAAGGAGTTTCTGGGTCAAATTGAACTAAAGAAGCTGGTATGGAAGACTGAGGTGGTGGTGCAGATGATACGTGACGATGCCCCTTATGAAACCACCCTTGAGGAGAGTTCTTATATCTGATACGCTTAAGAATAGTATCAGAAAATATATCGTAATGGGTTTTGCTAGTGAAGTTAAATGATGGTGTAGGAACATTGAAATGAGCAAATACCATATTTAACATCCCAGGATATGGTAGAATGACACGAGGGGCATCAACTTTCATAATAATCCATTTGATAAGTAAACTTGGAAGATCCAACTTTTTTCCTTTAAGAATACACCACATAATAAAACAATCTAAGAATGAGATATGATAATGAGAACCCGAACATGGTAGGATATTATATGTAATAAGTTTGTGAGGGATTAAAGCTTGTAGATTGAGCTGTTTGTAAAGAGGTGGATACCCAAAGTTGATAGGTGTATCAGTTATGACTAGGGGTAAAAATTCCTCTGGAGTAAATCCTTGGGACATTATCCATTATTTCTCAACAATTTGGACCTCAAAATCACCTAGCTTGGCTCGAAGAATTTTTCCCGAAGATATGGGAGTAAGATGAATATTTTGCCCTAGAAGATTTGTTTTGATCCCATTTTCAAATCGTTCCATATTTGCACAGAAAATTCGAACCACGTTTGGATAGTATCCTTTTGCTTGATAAGTAATAAACCGATCCTACCCAATTTCCTTAAAAAGTTCCATAATTTCAGGAAAATTTGAATTGAAGAAAGTAACATCAAGAACTTTACCTAGAATGGGTTTGGCTAAAGCAATTTGTTTCCTATAGAGTTGTATAGCATATGGAGTTACTAACCATTTCTCTACTTCATCATTATTGATCCTTGTCGAAGAGGAAGAACTCTTGTTACCGGTCGATTTTATCTGTGGCATGTTTGTATGGAAAAGGAAAGCTGATATACCCTAGGTTATATACGTGATTTGATGTGGAGGGTAGGTTTGATGCTCGGTTTTAGGCTGATTTGGAGGAAAAGTCTGTGTGGAAAAGAGTAGGAAAGAAGAATTTCGGAGAGAGAGAAGAAGGAGCAAGCACCTGAAGGAAGTTAAAATGACAAAAAATAGGGTTTTAAACCCTACCCACCGCGAGGCAATCGCCTGCTAGGATAAGGCAGACGCCTGTCAATAAAGAAACTTGAAAGTTAATAGCTTGGCAGTCCCCTAGCACCTTAATGGCAGTCGCTTGCCAAGCAAAAAAATTAGTTTACTTCTCGAATAAGCATCATTCCCAATTCTCTTCTAATGAATATGAATCGCTCTTCAGATAGTGGTTTTGTGAATATATCTACTAATTGGTCATTTCTGTTTACAAATTCTAGCATTATAACTTCGTTTTGCACATGATCTTTCAAGAAATTATGTCTTATGTCAATATGTTTTGTTCTTAAGTGAAATATCAGATTTTTTAAAATATTAATGGCACTTGTGTTGCCACATTTTATTGGAATAGTTTGATATTGAGTTTTTAAATCTTTTAGTTGTTGTTTCATATATAATGTTTGGGCACAGCAACTCCCTGCTGCTATGTATTCTACTTCTGCTGTGGATAATGCTACAGAGTTTTGTTTCTTTGAAGACCATGAGACTAAAGAGTGTCCTAGAAAATGACACGTTCCACTTGTGCTTTTTCTATCTATCTTGCATCCAGCAAAGTCTGCATTGGAATAGCTTATCATTTCAAATTCAATTTCCTTTGGATACCATAAACCTAGTTCAAGTGTGCCTAGCTGATATCTAAGGATTCTTTTAACCGCTGATTGGTGTGATTCCTTAGGAGCTGATTGGAACCTAGCACACATACATACGCTAAACATAATATCCGATCTACTTGCTGTTAAGTAAAGTAAGCTTCTTATCATACCTCGGTAATGCTTAGCATCTACTTGTTTCCCTTTTTCATCCTTGTCAAGACTAGTTGAAGTGCTCATGGGAGTTCCTATAGGTTTCCTTTCTTCCATATCAAACTTCTTTAACATGTCTTTAATATATTTAGTTTGATTTATGAAAGTTCCACTTTTTTCTTGTTTGATTTGTAACCGTAGAAAGTAATTTAACTTTCCTATTATGCTCATCTCAAACTCTTTTTGCATAGACTTAGCAAAATCATTACACAAATCCTCATGAGTTGCTCCAAAAATATTATCATCAACATAAATTTGTACTATAAGCATGTCTTTGTTTTTGGTTTTTATAAATAAAGTACTATCTATCTTTCCTTTTGAAAAATTGTTTTGAATTAGGAACTTGCTTAGCCTTTCATACCAAGCTCTAGGAGTTTGTTTTAAACCATATAAAGCTTTAGTTAACTTAAATATATGATCTGGATTTTTTTAATTTTCAAAACCTGGAAGTTGTTTTACATATACTTCTTCATTTATATATCTATTTAAGAAAGCACTTTTTACGCCCATTTGGTACAATTTGAAGTCTTTATAGGCTGCATAAGCTAAAAGCATCCTAATTGCTTCCATTCTTGCTACAGGGGCAAAAGTTTCATCGTAATCAATACCTTCTTCTTGATTATAACCTTATGCTACTAGCCTAACTTTATTTCTCACAACCACTCCATTTTCAACCTTTTTATTTCTAAACACCTATTTAGTTCCTATAACTGATTTATCTTTGGGTTTAGGTATAAGTTCCCACACTTGGCTTCTTTTAAATTAATTTAGTTCCTCTTGCATAGCTATAATCCAAGAATCATCATTTAAGGCTTCTTCAATGTTTTTAGGTTCATCTTAGGATAAAAAGGCATAATGGTTGCAAATATTTTTCAATGAGGCTTGAGTGGTTATTCCTTTTGAAGTTTCTCCAAGAATTTGTTCTTTTGGATGACTTTTAGCATATCTCCATTCTTTAGGTAGTTCTAGATTTTCTACAATGTTTTCACTTGAAGTCTCATTATTATTTTCCTCTTTTATTTCAAGATCTTTTTCTTTTTATGGAATATCTTATTTTTCATCATTCTTAATTTCATTTTCATAATTGTTTGATTCATCAAATGTTATGTGTATTGATTCAATGATAGTAAGAGTTCTTCTATTATAAACCCTATAGGCTTTGCTATCTGTAGAGTAGCCTAAAAAGATACCTTCATCAAATTTTGCATCAAACTTTCCTAAATCATCTTTAGTGTTAAGGATAAAACATTTGCATCCAAATACATGAAAGTAAGAGATATTAGGTTTTCTTCCTTTCCATAGTTCATATGGTGTTTTGTTTATACTTGATCTTATATATACCCTATTTACAATATAACATGTTGTATTTATAGCTTCAGCCCAAAAGTAATTAGGTAGGTTATTTTCGTTTATCATTGTTCTTGCATCTCTTGTAGGGTTCTATTTTTTATTTCTACAACTCCATTTTATTGTGGAGTTCTAGGTGCTGAGAAATTATAGTTTATTCCATATTCATTATAAAATTTATCAACCTCTTTGTTTCTAAACTCCCTACCTTGATCACTTCTAAAACTTGTTACATTATAGCCCTTTTTCATTTTGTAATTTGTTACATAAGGTGATTAGCATGTCACAAGCTTCATCTTTATTTGATAGGAATAATACCCAAGTAAATCTTGAATAACCATCCACTATTACAAAAGCATATTGTTTTCCTCCTAAGTCTAGGTGTAATAGTTCTAGGGGTCTTTTAGTAGATATATACTTTTTCTTTTTAAAGCTTGTTTTAACTTGCTTTCCCTTTTGACATGCGTCACACATCTTGTCTTTTATGAATTTGGTATTTGGTAATCCTTTTACAAGTTTCTTTGATAATCTAGATAATAAGTCCATGCTAGCATGTCCTAAGTTCCTATGTCATAGCCAACTTATTCATTCATGGTTGTCAAACAAGTTACGTTTTGATTCTTTAGATTCTCAAGGTTTATACAATAAACATTATTTATCCTAAGAGCTATAAACAAAATTTTATTTTCTTTGGGATTTTGAATAACACATTTTTCTTTTTTAAAGGTTATTTCAAACCCTTTGTCACTCAATTGGCTAATGCTTAAAAGATTGTGTTTTAAACCTTATACTAATAATACATTATCAATAATAATAAAAGGTTCTTTACCTATTCTCTCGATGCCAATAATCTTACCTTTGACATTATCGCCGAAGGTGACATATCCTCCATCTTTTTGTTTTAGAGAGGAAAACTTGGTCTTATCGCCGCTCATGTGTCTTGAACACCCACTGTCCAAGTACCACTTGTCCGTTGATGATGTTGTCCTAAAACATACCTACAATGGAGGATTCATTGTGTTAGTCTTTAGAACCCAAATCCTTTTAACTTTCTTTGTTTTGTTGTTAGTTCCATTATTAACTTTCCATTCTCCTTGTACTTTAACACACTTCCTTTTTAGTGGGCAATCAAACATTACGTGACCTTTAGTCTTACACATATAGCAAGTAGTGTGTTCGTGTTTGTTGTTCGAGGAAGTGCTAGCATAGTGCTTGGCTTCCTTGAAGAAGTATCCCATGTATAATTTCTTATTCTTTTTGTTTGTTTTACCATTGCAACCTATTCCTTCTTTATTCCCATGTAGCCTTTGCTATCCAATCATTTTTTCAAAATTTTCTTTTCCTTTTGTAAAATTATATATAATTTTTTCTTTATCTTCTACTAATTTTTTTAGTTCATTTATTTCTAGATCCTTTCTATTCAAGTTTTCTTTATGAGTTTTGCCTAATTCTTGAGTTACTTTACTTACTTCCTCCTCTAACTTCTCAATACAAGAATCTTTTTTTTTTTTCAATGGTTTTGAATGATTCAAGTTGTTTCAATAGTTCTTTATTTTGATCCTTTAAGGTTATATTTCTTTTGGAAATTTTTATGAATCTTTTATGTAAGGAAAATTATTCAGCTTGTAATTCTTTGTATCAGGGCATACTATCACATGACTCGTCACAAGATTCATTGCAAGATTCTGTTAAAGAGTAGTAGGAATTTACTTCTTCATCATTCGCCATGAAGCATACGTTTGTCATCTCTTGTCCACTAGATTCGGGTTTTCCGTTTCGCTGGAGCTTAAGTCATCCCAAGTAGCCTTCATAGCTTCCTTCTTTTTCTTCTTGTCTTTCTTGAGCAATGGGCAGTCCGGTTTGATATGTTCTGGTTTCTTACAATGATAGCATATAGGAGGTTCACTTTTACTTTTATTTTCTTTTCTACTTGATTCTCCTTTTTTAGTTTTCCTTTTGTTGAACTTCTTAGGAAATCTTTTATTCTTTCTATAAAAATTTCCTAGTCTTTTAGTGATGAATGCTAATTCATCTTGATCTAAGTCACTTGTTTCACTTTCTTCTTCACTTGAGTTATGGCTTGATGCTTTTAGTGCAATAGATTTCTTATGCTTTGGTTCAGGATTTCTTTCTTTTAGAGTCATTTCATAAGTAAGGAGTGAACCTATGAGTTCATCTAAGGAGGTGGTCTTAAAGTTTCTTTCTTCGGTAATTGCTGTAGCCTTAGGTTCCCATATGGAGGGAAGGTCTCTCAAAATTTTCCTAATCATTTCGTAGGTGGTATAATTTTTTCCTAAGGCACTTAAGGAATTAATTATATAGGTGAATCTTGTGTACATACTTGATATGGATTCATCTGAATTCATCTTGAATGCTTCATATTCGCTTGTTAACATGTCTATCCTATTGTCCCTAACATCAATAGTTCTTTCATATGTAACTTCTAATTTGTCCCATATTTCTTTAACCGTTTTACAAGTCATGACCCTATTAAATTCATTAGCGTCTAAAACACAATACAAAGCATTTATAGCACTTGAGTTTATTTGAAGCATTCATAATCTGAGTTGATCATATCCTTTTTCTCTTTTGGAATATGTTTTCCATCTATTATCTTGGTGGAAATAAGGTCTCCATCCATAACTACTTCCCATGCTTTCCAATCCATGTGTTGGAGGTAGATTTGCATTCTTTTTTTCCAAAAGGTGTAGCTGTGTCCAAAAAAGATTGGTGGACGAGTTGAGGATTGGCCCTTTCCAAAAGGAGCTACTCCTATGTTAGCCATTTAGATCTTTTTATAACTTCTTGTTAGGAATTTGTTATAACTAGGCTCTGATACCAATTGAAATTAGGATAGCTTCCCAAGAGGGGGGTGAATTGAAATTTTAAAATTATTCTAAGTTTAATTCTTTGTTTTATATCAACAATCACAACAAGTAAATACAAAAACAATTCAACCACAACCAATCAACAAGATAATCAAAATCTTGATCTTTGTATCAATAGCCCTGTAATAAATTGTAAAGCAGGCTGAATTTATGTAAGCCCTGTGTTTATTCCAAACTCACAATTCTTCTTTGTGTTTAGCTTTTAAACAAACTTTCAGATTAATAAGTTTAGGATGATCAACCAACGTAGTCCCATTTGGTTTCAACAATCAATGCTGATCAAGTCAAAACAAATTATCCTTCGGTCTATTTAACAACCATACACTCAGAATTAACAATTTAAAGCATACACGCAGGTTGTAAGTATTGCTGAAAAATAAAGAGTAAGGAAGAAGAGAGACACAAGATTTTACGAGGTTCGGCTTATACCTAGCCTACATCCTCGCCTTTGGCAAACCACCAAAGGATTCACTAGTTCAATTTCGTTGACGAGTGGAACAATACCAATTACAATCACTCCTTCCTTTAGGCTAGAGTCTGTCTCTCCAAACGAAATTCCCTTGTTTGGTCCAACGATTCTACAGCCTTGAATCGTCTATAAACAAGAATCAAGATAGAGAAGAGTTTTGTGTACAAGAAAACACTCTCACAGCAGAGTAAGTTAGTACAACATTCAGCACAAGAATACTTCAAAGTAAATCAAATATAAAAGAATTGAAACTCAATACTGAATTTAGATCACCAAATATCTTCCAAGTATTGAAAGATTTAGACTTTGAAGGCTTTACTTTGAAGTTTATATCAGTAGTAACTCAGTAGTTGAAGATGAATGAGCACAAGAAAGTTTGAGAGCTTTTTAGAGAACTTTGATTGCTGGAAATTTCTTGGTGGATTAAATCTTTGAAGTTTGGGGTTATTTATAGACGTTTAAGAGTAATTCGTTGTCCCCAAAGTTTCCTTGAAGTAATCTCCAAGTTTTTCAAAATAGTAGTGCCAAAAAATCCATTTAAAAAATTTTCCTGTTGGAAGATTTTAAGCCAACGTTCGAGTGGCAGTCACCTGCCACGACCTGGTAGTCGCCTGTCATAGAAGAAACTCACAATACAGAACACTAGCAGCCACCTGCCAGAACCCAGGCAGTCCTCTAGCATGACCACCCAGGTGCCTGGTTATGTTCAGGCAGTCGCCTGGCACCCTACTACTTCTTTGAAAAATTCTTCATTTAATTTGGCAGTCGCCTAGTCCTTCTGTTTTTTTAAAAAAAATTTCTTTTTAAAACCCTTATTTTCTTCAATTTGAAAAACATACTTTAGGGTTTTTCTAAAAATGTATTTCTAAGTTTGTTTTGATTTTATGAAAGCTTCAATTCAGTTTATACTTGAAATTAACTTGAAGTACTTACATGCAAACATCCTTAAAACTTTATTCCCTTGATCTTCAAGTAAGTTCTTGTTCTTCCATCATCTTTGAGTTTCTGATCTTTTATTTGAGCTTTTATCAAGTTATCTTTAATCCTCATGCTCTTCAAGATCTTTTTTTAAATCCATAAACTTTATTATCCTTTCGAGCTTTGTCATTACCTTTAAGCTTTGCCTTTTTCCTAAAAAACTTTCACTTAAACCACATTAAACACATCATCATTTGTTATCATCAAAATAAGAATTGTAAGCCTTGTTAGACCAATATATTCATTCTTTGTTTCTTTCTTATTAGTCTCAATCTTATCTATTTTTGATCCTCTAAATTTTTTAACAAATCTCTTGTTCTTATTAAAGAATCTGCCTAGGCGTCTAATGAACAAGGCTCGATCATCATCATCTCCCTCATCATCCTCTTCCTCACTAGAACTTTCCTTTGAAGCTTTTAAGACTATTGTTTTCTTTTTTTTTTATTACCCTCAGCAGCTCTTCCATTCATCGCCATCTCATACGTGAGAAAAAAACCTATTAATTCATCTAAGGAAGTGGTTTTCAGATTTCTGCCTTCAGTTATGGCAGTGGCCTTAGGTTCCCAAATAGGGGGAAGTCCTCTAAGCACTTTCCTAATCATCTCATAGGTAGAATAGCTCTTTCCTAGTGCATTAAGGGAACTAATTATATGGTTTAACCTAGTGTACATGCTAATGATGGATTCTTCTGGGTTCATCTTAAAGGCTTCATACTCATTGGTGAGCATGTCAATCCTACTGTCCCTAACACCTACTGTTCCCTCATAGGTAACCTCTAACTTGTATCAAATTTATTTAGCTGATTTATAACTCATAACTCTATTGAATTCATTTGCATCTAAGGCAGAATACAACGCATTCATTGCACTAGAGTTAATTTGAATTTGTTTCATGTCTATATCATTCCATTCTTTTTCTTTTTTAAAGACTTCTTTGTTGTCTACAAATTTTTTGGGAATCAAGTCACCATGTGTGACTACTTTCCATACTTTGTAATCCATGGTTAGCAAAAATATTCTCATTCATTGCTTCCAAAAGGTGTAGTTTTCACTGCAGAAGATGGGAGGTCTAGATGAAGATTGGCCTTCACCAAACGAGGACACTCCTAACTTCGCCATAGGGATCTTTATGTAGCTACTTGTTAGGATATACTACAACCTATGCTCTGAGGCCAATTGAAATTAGGATGTATTCCCAAGAGGGGAGTGAATTGGGTTTTTTTTAAATTATTCGCAGAATTTTAGTTACTTCGACCCTTAACTATTCAAACTTCATATATATATATATATATATATATATATATATATATATATTTGTGTGTGTGTGTGTGTGTGTGTGTGTGTGTGTGTGTGTGGAGATATATAGCAATCAGAACTATGTTAATTACAAGCCTTTAGATATGAATATGGATATACAAACTGAATTTACAATATAAGATAACACATTCAGTTAAGCGCTTGTTTATATTATAACTTTCAGCTTAATTCAAGAAGATTCACAATAATGTACTTAAGAATAAATTCAATGATTGATTTATGCCTTCATAAAAATCAATATTAAGATCTAACTTTCAGCATATGTATTTTCTTTCAAAATAGATTTTGTAAAATGCTTGTTTAGCTTCAGCACATGTACTTTATTCAAAAAATATGTTCACAAAAAAGTAAATCCTTAGACTATATATTTTCAAACTCAAAGTTGTAAACTTTTCTGAATGGTCAAATCAATGCTTCGCTCATACAACTAATATATATATTTGATCTCAAACAAAATATGTTCAGTAAGTTCACTATGTTTAACAAGATTCCACTCTACAATAGATTTTCAAATATTTAGCTCAACCTCAAATATTTAGCAAGATTTAATATTGAGCACAAGATATTATTCAGCAAGTTCTTATAAAAATGAAAGCATGCACGCGGTTTATAACTTGCAGAAAATAAAAAGAGTAGGGAAGATGAAGCTAAACACCGTTGTTTTTATAAGGTTCGGCCAAAGCCTACATCCTTGCCTCCAGAAACACGTTGTGAGGATTTCCTTTACCAACTTCGTTACTAGGCGAAGTTACACCCTCTCTCCCTCAAAGGTGGAGTTCGCCTCTCTAACGAGAATCCCCTCTCGCTAGGCAATGATTCAATCCTCTAAACCATAAAAAATACAAGAAATAGCAAACACTTGCTTGTACAAGAAAAGGCTCCTTAACCAAGCAGATTAGTACACGTTAGATTCAAAAATAATATGAAAGTCGAAGCTCGAAGTATATCACCAAAACTGATTGAAAGATGTGAGTTTTGAAGATCAAATCATTCTTTTCCAAGTTAAAGAAACAAGAACACAGCAGCAGCCTTTCAGCAAAGAGAATACAAGAGAGTTGTGTGTGTCAATGCTTTTTAATTCGTGTTCATTGCCCTAATGTGTGAGAATAATATGTTTAAATAGAGCACTAGGGTTTCAAATACTTTTCCTTGAATTTTATCTTAATTTGGAAACCATTCACACAAGATTTGGAAATAAGATTAGTTTTGTTTAACGTTTAAACACTCGCATCAGTCGCCTATCCCCGAAGGGTTAGTCTCCTGTGCTCCTTTAAAGTCAACATATTCTGAAAGTTAGAATGAGGTCAGTCGACTGTGCCCGATAGATCAGTCACCTGTGCCTATTTAGTTTGAATATTTTCAAACACGGAAGCACCAAAGTCACTTGATGATTTATCATCAGTAGCCTGTCCTTTTAGCAAACTTTTTTTCAATGATTTTTGGTTCCAAACTTAATTCATATATTTGAAAACTCATTTTGAACTTTGAGAAAATATTTTCCATATAAAATTAGGTATCTAAGTCCAATGACATTTCCTAGGAGCTTCAATCAATAAGTATGAGTTTTGAAGTAATTACATGAGACCTTCATATGATTTTCTTATCTTAGTGTCTAAGTCTTCTTGTTATAAAGCTTCCAATATGTCTTCTGATCTTTGTGCATTGTTTCAATGAGCTTCATGTCTCACATGACTTGAACTTTCATGTTTATCATGTCTCATAGCCTTAAATGTGATTATCCATTCAAACTCTTCAAGCATATCCACTTGAAACCTTAAGATCACTTAAAACTTGAAACTCAAACTTGAATAGACATGTTAAGTAACCTTGATTTGTTATCATCAAAACAAGATTAAGCTTTGTTAGGTCAACATTCTCTTTGTTATTGAATCTTATGCCTTCTTTGTCTAAGGTCATTTTTGTGAACCTAACAACTTATCAAAGTTCTCTTTACCACTTGTAAATTTATGGATGATCTTATCATAGTCTTTGACCTTATTTTCTAAGCTTGTTGTTTTCAAATCCTTATCATTTTAAATAGTAGTTTAGGATCTTAGGTCTTCTAGTTCTTTCATCACTCTTTCAGTCTTTTTCTCTAAACTCTTAATTTTTAAGTCATTTTCCTTCTCAACAATAGTGTGAGTTTTTAATTCTTTCATTAAGGCTTCATTCTCATTCTTCAATAAAGTGTCTCGTGTAGTCATCTTAACTAGGATCTTATGAACCTTAAATAGTTCTCTTTATAGTTCTTCATAAGATGACATACTTTCATCATTGGATTCATCATATGAATCATTATAAGATTCATTGCATGAATCATTAAATGAGTTGGAAGAGGAAATTTGTACTTTATCATCGTCCCATGCCATAAAGCAGATGTTAGCAACCTTTTGGTCTCTTGATTCACTTCCTGGACTATTGGAACTTAAATTGTCCCAAGTAGTGGCATTTATTACCTTTTTCTTCTTCTTCATAGACTCCTTAAGCTGTGGACAATCAAGTAATGAGACCTACTTTTTTGAAGTTATAGCATGTTGGAGGTTCTGTTTCTTTTCTGCTTGTTTCTCCTTTGTCCATTTTGGAGTCCTGAAATTTTCTCGTAAATTTATTATTCTTTTTTAGGAACTTTCTAAGTCTCTTTTTTATGAAGGCTATGTCATTTGCATCCATCTCCTCTTCATCTTCATCACTAGAGCTTTCCTTAAAATCTTTAAGAGCGATGGATTTCTTGGCTTTAGGATGTTCACTAGCTTTTTCGTTTAGAGCCATCTCATACATGAGAAGTGACTCTATAAGCTCGTCTACAGTTATGGCTTTTAGGTTTCTACCTTTAGTTATAGTTGTGGCCTTGAGTTCCCAAACAGATGGAAGTCCTCTAAGGATTTTCCTAATCATTTCGTATGTTGGGTAGTTTTTCCCAAGTGCATTTAGGGAATTTATAATTTGGGTGAACCTTGTATATATACTCGATATAGATTCTTCTTGGTTCATCCTGAAGGCTTCATACTCGGTAGTGAGCATGTCTATTCTGCTATCCCTAACATCTACAGTTCCCTTATAGGTTATTTCTAGCTTTTCCTAGGTTTACTTGGCAGTCTTGCAGCCCATTGTTTTATTAAACTCATTTGCATCTAACGCACAATACAAGGCATTCATTGCACTAGATTTTATCTGCATTTGTATCATGTCGGCCTCATTCATTTCGTTTTCTTCCTTAGGAATTTCCTTATTTTCAGTGACTTTAGTAGGAACATAGTTTCCTTGGACTACAACTCTCTAAACTCTCCAATCCATCATTTGTAAAAATATGCTCATTCTTTGTTTCTTGAAGGTGTAACTTACACCGCAAAATATTGGGGGTCTGGTAGAGGATTGTCCTTCACCAAATGGGGACAGACCTAGGTTTGCCATTGTGATCTTTATGCAATTACCTATTAGGATATATTGCTCCCTATGCTCTGATACCAATTGGAAGTGAAAGTGTTATCCTAAGAGGGGGGGGGGTGAATTGGGTATTTTAAAAATTTAACGCGTGAAAGCTTGATTAATATTAAAAACTTATTTACTACGTTCTCTAACTATTTCGATCACCACATAAATCTAATTAGTGAACAATTATACCAATCAACAATCCTAAGTAAGAAATTAAACCACAAGGTTTATTATTTTTCCAGCAGATTAATATTGGTAACAAGATATTTAACCATAAAAATATTATTCTTATATTTGAACAATTAATCAAACAATATCAAACAATCCTAGCAGATTAAATCAAGTCTGAATTTTTAGCTACAGTGGTGTTTGATCACAATAGATATTTAAATCATTCAAGACATCCAAAAATCAAACTAAACATTCATACCATTCCAAAATCACAATAAATCATTCACAGAAGATGAATATCAATATATAAGTGTGAGAAAGTAAAGATATAACGGATAAGAATGACACCGAGATTTTTTACAAGGTTCGGCAACGCGCCTACATCCTTGCCTCAAGCGACCCTCTATGAGGATTAACTAACTCTCTCCATTCAATAGGTGGAGTACCTCTCTCCTTTCAGTAGGTGGAGCACCTCTCTCCTTTCAGTAGGCGAAGCATCTCTCAAGCAAGAATACCCTTTTGCTTGGTAATGATTCGCACCCAAATCGTCCATTTACAATCAAAATAGTAGCAGATTTTCATACAATAAGAAACTCTCTCAAAAGAGCAAATTTTTACAAGTTAAAATCACTAGTATACTCTCGAAGATGAGTTGTAAGAACCCGAATTGTAATATATGAATTTAAATAATTAAGAGAAGGGTAAAATTGGAATTTGAGTAGGCTTCGTCGACGAAGTCAGATTTCATCGACGAAGGCCTTGTACTGCTTGTCGACGAAGTACAGAGGCTCATCGATGAGGAGAAGCCGAGGGGTTTTTGGGAAATACAGAATCTTAGGCTCGTCAACGAGGTCACCGTCTCATCAACTAGGTGTCTTCAGTGCCTCATCAACGAGGTCGCCATTTCGTCGACGAGGACGGTCGAGTCAAAGGTGCTATAAAATATATTTTGGGGTTGCTTAGTTGCTAAGTTATCAACTTTTCTCTCTCTCTCTCTCTCTCTCTCTCTCTCTAGAACTCGAAGGGCACTCTCTCTCTAGGTTTCTTCGTCGTTTTTCATCTGATTCGATAATCCAATGTTACCATGAGGATTAGGGAAGGATTCTCTACAAAACATACAAATCGAAAACCCGTTCCGGGCATTTTCGGGTTTTGGTGTAAAATCGAGGTAACACTCGATTCTGTAGTTTGGTAGAGAATGGAGTCGTGAGTATTTTATGTATTGTGTTTTGTAGGTTTTGAGAACTCGGTTCATTGTTTAGGAGCCGTAGAGTTAGGGATTAGTCTTCTGGGGAAAAGGTAAGGGGATTCAATTTATGTCGGTTATTTTTGAAATCGGACTTGGTAGAACTGTGGTTCGTGGTCCTGTGTGTATTTTGATTACTCATTTGGGGGGATCTAATGGGTAAAATTATGGGTTTTTCGTGTTACAGTTTTGGGAAAAATGAGGTATTGGGTTACATCCCTGGTTTTGTTAGAAAACCGTATGTATATGGTGATTTATACTGTGTAATAGGGCTGGTCGTGCCTTGAATTTATTTAAACTGTATATGTTTGGAAAATCATGATTTTTGGATTACCAAATGGGTGTGGTTTGTTTGGTTATATGAGCATGCATGATTGTGTTTTGTTGAAATGCAATAGGAACTAGGTTTCGAGTTGTTCCATGTACTTAAAAGTGTCCGACTCTATATCCGTGAGCATATGAAATCGCTAGGCTATGTTTGGAAAGAGTGTCTGGCTCTATATCCGAGGGCGTGAGCCTTACCAGTTGATCACTAAAGGGCGTGGATCCACCAGTTTTCGTCATTACAATGCTATGGGAGCCTGGGGCTATGCCATGTGTCAGTGGCACCATGTATCATGGGCCAGCTACGAGCCAAGGGGTGTGACGACAACGGGTCGATAATGCGCGTGCTTATGCATATGTGTGCACGTATGCACTGTACTAGAAGTGTATTGTGAAAATATTGGAATTGCATTTAATTGTGTATGTTTTTCTGTCATGATAACACTCAAATGCCACACACTGATATAACATGTATCTGCCTTACTAAGATGTGTCTCACCCCTATTTTACGTATACATTTTACAGGTCCTTCAAGTAACAGGAACTAGCATCTTGGTGTTGGGAGCACAGTGGCCGGTGTACTACAAGTAGTGCTTGGGTAAGTTCTAGGAATTTTGTTTCACGGGTTCCCGTTTTGGGCTATGTTTGGCACCTGGATGTACGTTTTGTATGTATAGAGCCTAGACTCCATTTTTGTATGGACTCTGGTATGGTACTGTATATGTACAGAAAGACCCTTTTTTTGCCGTGTACGTGGTTGTATATGGATGCATATAGGGTGCCTGGGAACCCCATGGGGTCGAGCCCTTATTCATTGTGTTGTATCGTTGATATTTGTATGATACAGGAACATGTTAGATTACTATTTCACCTCTGGGTCCCAATTCTGGGTTCGGGGCGCGACAGCTTGTAATCAGAGCAAAACCAGGTTGTTAGGTCTTGTTGACTTGGTTAGGCATGGTTATGAATACGTACCAGAGTATAGGATGTTGGAATTGGGTAAAGTAGGTCAAGGGTTGTCTTGTTGCTAGACAAGGATTCGTTGGTGGTATTCCGTGTTTTTCTTGGAATGACAATTTCAGTAAAATCATGGCAAACCATTGATGACTTCTGTGTTAGTGTGATAGGACAGACCTAGCCCTGAGAGGTGGTAGTTAACATTATTAGTTGTAGAAATTTGTGTTAACTGTACATGCGTGGAAATGCTAGTAGGTTCCTATTGTATTTTCAGAATGGAACCCAAGGATAACAACTTGAAGAGTGGCTCTGAGGAGACTACGAGTGATGAGTCTCCGTTAGTGCCTCAAGGTTTGACAAGGCAGGTCATGCGGGAAATCGGGCAGAGTGTTAGGAGATGCGAATGCTCTCCTACTACTGCGGGGTGTACCATCGAGAGGTTCACACGCATGCACTCGCCGACGTTTGCAGGGGGGCCCGACCCAATTATAGAGGAGGACTAGGTCGAAAAGACCGAGAGGATTCTGGAGGTCCTCCACTGTACAGATGAGCAGAGAGTCCTATACGCTACCTTCCAGCTATTTGGGGAGGCAGGGCATTGGTCGACTGCAGTAAGTCTTCTAGAGAAGTTGAAAGCCGATGTCTCTGAGATGTCTTGGAGCCGTTTCAAGGAGGTGTTCTTTGAAAGATACTTCTCGGCCTCCACTCATGAGTACAAGAAGACTCGGACATTTGAGAAGGGTTTCAGGAAGGATATCCGCAGGTTAGTGGGTATGCTTTAGATTTGCGAGTTCTAGGTTTTGGTAGATAAGGCCACGGTGATCGAGATTGGCATCCGAGAGGATGAAGTGGATCAGGAATCAAAGAAGAGGACAGTACCTTCTGGTTCTCAATCGGGATCTCATCAATGATCGTGGAAGAAGAGGAACAAGGGCTCGGGTTACCGTCAGAATATCGAGCGCCAGGGTACTCAGGCCAGTCAAACGCAGAATCGTTGTACCAAGTGCCTCAGATGGCACGAGGGCGAGTGCTAGTCATTTGGGGGTAACTGCTACAAATGTGGCCAGTCAGGCCACATGGCTCGCGATTATCGTGTACCGAAGCGAGACATGCCTACATCTAGTGTGAACTAGGGTAGCAATCTAATATCTCAGGGAACTATCCAGGCAAATACAACTCCGGCCAGAGTATACTCTCTTACTCCAGCTGATGCTGAACATGCAGGGAACGTAGTGACAGGTACCTTATTATTGCTTTCAAATAAAGCTTCTGTTTTGTTTGATTCGGGTACGACCCATTCTTTTTTATTTGTGAGTTTTGTTAAGCTGTGTGGGGTTGAAACCCAAGCCATGAATAAGGTATTATATGTTGCTACACCATCTAGGAGTATATCATTCTGTAGGATGATGTTAGCTAATTTCCCAGTGATTTAGAGAAGGTTGCTACCGACGAATTTTATGGTATACGATATGTCGGCGTTCAATATCATTCTAGGAATGGGTTGGTTGTTCTCCAGTTATGCTGTAATTGATTGTTGTAGGAAGGTAGTAGTTTTCAGACCTCCTGGGGAGCAGGAGTATGAATTTGTGGGATCGAGTATGCGTTCGACACCACAGGTTCTATCGGCATTACAGGTGAGAAGGTTACTCTTGGACGGGTGTCAGTGGTACCTAGCTTATGTGAAGGAACTTCCGCAAGATGAGTTGAAACTTGAGGATATTCAAGTAGTCAGCGAGTTCCTGGGGCAGAAGATTTACCCGGTTTGCCTCTGGATCGTGAGGTGGAGTTTGCGATAAAGTTGCCACCTGGCAAGGCACCAATCACTAAAGCTCCATAACTGATGGCTCTAGAAGAATTGCAGGAATTAAAGGATCAGTTGCAGGAATTGCTAGACAAGGGCTTTATCCGACTGAGTGTTTCACCCTGGGGAGCTCCAGTGTTGTTTGTGAAGAAGAAGGATGGGTCGATGCGTATGTGCATTGATTACCATGAGATTAACAAGGTGACGGTGAAGAATCGTTACCCTTTGCCTCATATTGATGATCTATTTGACCAGTTACAGGGGACGCAGGTCTTTTCAAAGATCGACCCACGGTCAGGGTATCATCAGGTGAGGGTTCGATCTGATGATGTGGCGATGACTGCTTTCCGAACCAGATATGGCCACTATGAGTTCTTCGTCATGCCTTTTGGGTTGACGAATGCTTCGGCGATGTTCATGGACCTAATGAACAGGGTTTTTCGTGAGTACCTAAACCAGCTCGTAGTAGTGTATCGACAATATTTTGGCGTCTTCAAGGAGTTTGGAAGAGCATGAAAACCATTTAGGTTAGTACTACAGATTCTGCGAGAAAGGAAGTTGTATGCCAAGCTAAAGAAGTGTGAATTCTGGTTGAATTAGGTGGCATTCTTGGGCCATGTAGTAACTGGTGATGGTATATCAGTTGATCCTAGAAAAATCAAAGTTGTGGTTGACTGGATGAGGCCAAAGAGTGTGCATAAGGTTTGGAGTTTTCTGGGACTAGCGGGTTTCTATCGTCGGTTTGTGGAAGGTTTCTCTAAACTGTCTAGGCCCCTAACTCGATTGACCAGAAAGGGAGTGAATTTTGGGTGAATCAGTGATTGCAAGAAGTGTTTTCAGGAGTTGAAGCACCGGCTGGTTACTGCTCCGGTTTGACCATTCCTTCGGGGGATGGCTGATTTGTGATTTTTAGCGACGTGTCTCTAAAAGGTTTGGGATGCGTGCTTATGCAACAGGGTAAGGTAGTAGCGTATGCTTCTTGGCAACTGAAGGAATACGAGAAGAATTACCCTATGCATGATTTGGAGTTGGTTGCTGTTGTATATGCACTGAAGATCTGGCGACACTATTTGTATGGTGTGCAATGCGAGATTTTCACTGATCACAAAAGTCTCAGGTACTTTTTCATGCAGGATGAGTTGAATATGAGGCAGAGACAGTGGATTGAGTTGATTAAGGACTACAATTGTACCATCAGTTATCACCCGAGGAAATCTAATGTGGTGGTTGATGCATTGAGTCGGAAATCAAAGCATGCGGCAGTATCTGCAGTGGTAGCTCAACATCATATCAGACTGGATCTGGAAAGCCTTGGTATAGAGTTGGTGTTAAATGATCATCAGGCATGTATTGCTAGTTTGGTGGTCCAACTGACTTTGTTTGAGCGTATTAAAGTTGCGCAGGCTAGTGATGCAAAGTTGGTTGAAACTGTGGAGAAAGTGCAGTAGGGTTTGGCTACAGAGTTCAACATCTCCGGGGGAAGTGTGTTGAGATTTGGAACCAGGCTATGTGCTCTGAATGATGACGAGATCAGAAGGACAATTCTAGAGGAAGTGCATCGTTCTGTATATATGGTACATTCTGGTAGCACGAAGATGTATAATGACTTGTGCAAGACCTTCTGGTGGACTGGTATGAAGAGGCAGATTGCTTAGTTTATAGAGCAGTGTTTGACGTGTCAGCAGGTAAAAGCTGAACATCAGAGGTCAATAGGACCGTTGCAGCCCTTAGCAATTTCGGAATGGAAATGTGAGCATATTTCCATGGATTTTGTGACTGGATTGCTACCAGCACTGCACGAGCAGAATGTCATTTGGTTGATTGTGGATAGATTGACGAAATCTGCTTATTTCATACTGATGAAAGTTAGCTACCCTTTGAATAGACTAGTGGACCTATATGTGCAGGAGATAGTCAGAATGCATGGAGTGTCAGTGTCCATTGTGTCTAATCGAGACCCGAGGTTTGCCTCTCATTTCTGGAAGAGCTTGAGGGAAGCACTGGGGTTGAAGCTTACTTTCAGTACAAAGTTCCATTCCAGACTGATGGACAGTCGGAGAGAACAATACAAATCTTGGAAGATATGTTACAAGCTTGCGTGTTAGACTTCGGGGGTAGTTGGTTACAGTTTATGCCACTGGCGGAGTTCGCTTATAACAATAGCTTCCAAGCTAGTATCAGGATGGCACCATTTGAGACTCTATATGGTCGGAGGTGTCGATCTCCTCTGTATTGGGATGAGGTTGGTGAACGTCAGGTGTTAGGACCTAAACTCATGTAGCAGGCGTCTGAGAAGGTGGGTTTGATCCGGGATAGGATTAAATCGGCTCAGAGTCGGCAAAAGAGTTACGCAGATGTTCGCCACCGTGAATTGGAATTCAAGGTGGGGGGTAAGGTATTTCTGTGAATTGCTCCGATGAAATGGGTGATGAGATTTGGGAAGAAAGACAAGCTGAGCCCGAGATATATCGGACCATTCAAGATTCTTGAGCGAGTGAGTCCGGTAGCCTACAGGATTGCACTGCCCCCAGCACTCTCGAGGATCCACGATGTGTTTCACGTATCCATGTTGAGAAGGTACGTGTTGGATCCATCACATGTTGTTGTTCACAAAGACTTGGAAATTGGGGATACTTTAGCATACGAGGAGGTGCTTGTTCGAATTTTGGACTATAAAGTTCAAAAGCTACGTACCAAGGTTATACCGCTGGTGAAGGTATTATGGCAGAATCATGAGGTTGAGGAAGCTTCTTGGGAGCTAGAAGTAGAAATATGCTAGAAGTATCCACAGTTGTTCTAGTGTATGTGTATTACCCTACTTTGTTTGGAATAGGTGGTTAGTCTTTGAGAGTGTGTGTATTTGTGAACTCCTATGATGATATGTGTATGTAACCACGGTATTCATCCGCCATAAATGAGGGTATATAGCGTTTTGGTAGTCGCCAATTTTTCTGTTTTAGAGTCGAGTGTGTGCATGTATGAGTTCTTGAATGAGAGATTGCAAATTTCGAGGACGAAATTTTTGTAAGGAGGAGAGGTTGTAAGAACCTGAACCGTAATATATGAATTTAAATAATTAAGAGAAGGGTGAAATTGGAATTTGAGCAAGCTTTGTCGATGAAGTCAGATTTCATAGACGAAGCCCTTGTGCTGCTCGTCGATGAAGTACAGAGGCTTGTCGACGAGGAGAAGCCAAGGGGTTTTGGGGAAATCCAGAATCTCAGGCTCGTCGACATGGTCACCGTCTCGTCGACGAGGTGTCTTCAGTGCCTCGTCGAAGAGGTCGCGATTTCGTCAACGAGGACAGCTGAGTCAAAGGTGCTATAAAAGATATTTTTGGGTTGCTTAGTTGCTAAGTTAGCAACTTTTCTCTCTCTCCCTCTCTCTAGAACTCGAATGACACTCTCTCTCTAGGTTTCTTCACCATTCATCGTCTGATTCGATAATCCAACATTACCACGAGGATCAAGGAAGGATTCTCTACAAAACTTACTGATTGTAAACTCATTCCGGACATTTTTGGATTTTGGCGTAAAATCGAGGTAAGGCTCGATTTTCTTTTTTGATCCGGTAGTTTGATAGAAAATGGAGTCGTGAGTATTTTCTGTACTATGTTTCATAGGTTTTGAGAATTCGATTCGCTGTTTAGGAGCCGTAGAGTTCAGGATTACTCTTTTGGGGAAAAGGTAAGTGGATTCAGTTTATGTCAGTTATTTTTGAAATCGGACTCGGTAGAACTATCACTCGTAGTCCTGTGTGTGTTTTGATTACTCATTTGGGAGGATTTGATGGGTAAAATTATGGGTTTTTCATATTACAGTTTTGGGAAAAAAAGGGTATTGGGTTACATCCCTGGTTTTGTTGGAAAACCGTATGTATATGGTGATTTTTACTATGTAATAGGGATGGTCGTGGCTTGAATTTATTTAAACTGTATATGTTTGGAAAATCATGATTTTTGGATTACCAAATGGGAGTGGTTTGTTTGGTTATATGAGCATGCATGGTTGTGTTTTGTTGAAATGCAATAGGAATTGGGTTCTGAGTTGTTCCAGGTACTAAAAGACTGTCCGGCTCTATATTTGTGGGCATATGAAATCGTTAGGCCATGTTTGGTAAGAGTGCCTGGCTCTATATCCGAGGGCGTGAGCCTTACCGGTTGATCACCGAAGGGTGTGGATCCACCAGTTTGCGCTAGTACGATGCCATGGGAGCCTAGGGCTATGCCATGCGACAGTGGCGCCTGGTATCGCGGGCTAGCTACGAGCCGACGCAGGATATCGCGGGCCGGCTATGGGCCGAAGGGTGTGACGACACCGGGTAGATCATAGGCATGCATATGCGTGTGTGTGCATGTATGCACTGTGCTGGAAGTGTATTATGAAAATACTAGAATTGCATTTAACTTTGTATGTTTTGCTATCATGATAACACTCAAATGCCACACACCGATATAACTTGTATCTACCTTACTAAGATGTGTCTCACCCTTACTGTAAGTACATATTTTACAGGTCCTTCGAGTAACTGGAACTAGCGTCCTGGTGTTGGGAGCGCAGTGGTCGGTGTACTGCGGATAGCGCTTGGGTAAGTGCTAGGACTTTTGTTTTATGGGTTCCTATTTTGGGGTATGTTTGGCACCCAGATGTACGTTTTGTATTTATGGAACCTGGACTCCATTTTTGTATAGACTCTAGTATGGTACTGTAAATGTATAGAAAGATGCTTTTTCTATTGTATACCTGGTTGTATATGGATGCATATAGGATTCCTAGGAACCCCATGGGGTCGGACCCTCATTCATTGTGTTGTATCGTTGATATTTGTATGATACAGGGACATGTTAGATTACTATTTCACCCCTAGGTCCCATTTCTAAGTTCGGGGAGTGACATGAGTTGCTATGAAGCTCAATAAGTTTTTCTAGGTTTTATAGATTGAAAGATGCAAAAATGAAGAAAAAAACCAAAAATTATTTGCAGCGATGAAGAATGGCGCACAACAGTGTTTGAATGATGAAATCAATGACTTTTTATGGAATTAGGTTGCCCTATCATGATTAGGGTTACCCTTACATAGATGGGTTTGAATTCTAACTGTTTGCCCAAATTTTGGAAACAATATATTTTAAAAACGGAAAGAAATCGCACTGTTCGTAACTTAAATCGGGTACTTCGTTCAACTGAATTGGAAGTTCGGTCACTCAAACCAATTAAAAATATGAATTTCAAATAGATAGTAGCCTTTTGGTTGACTGAACTTGAAGTTCAGTCACCTGAACCTATTCGATCAACTAAACTTTTAGTTCAGTCATCTGAACCAACACTATCTAGGTTTTTTCAATCAGCACTACCCATTCAGTTGACTGAACCAAGTGTCCAATCGCCCGAATTATCTAATGCCAGACAAGGTTGTTCAGTTAACTACATTCGGTTGATTGAGCTTAAGCCTCGGTCACCCGAACTTTCTGAAATTCATTTTTCCTTTTATTTTTTATTCCAAAATTCATTTGTCTTCTTTTGAAAAGATGTTTGGACTTTGAAAAGATATTTTCCAAGTCATTGAAATAGGTCTCTAAGTCCAATTTATCTTATAAGCTTCATAAACAAACTTAAACTTGAGAAGTACTTACATGATACTTCTATTACTTTAAACAAGAAATAAATCTAGGTCCTCATGTCTTAAAACTTTATCTTCTTCCAAACTCTAGCCATTTTCATTTAGTTTGTTTTCATCATGGCTTTTAAATTTTAAATATGAACCATTGTGCTTGTAAGATATAATACCTAAAAATTCACTTAAAGACACAATTAGATTCCTTTGTTTGTCATTATCAAAACCAAGAATAAGCCTTGTTAGGCCAACAACTTGAATTCATTACCAACCTTCCAAAAGGGGGAGAAGCAGGGGTCTATACTTGTGGTTATAGCCAGGTTTTCAAAGTACAATACTTTTATACCTACACCAAATTATTGCTCGGCAAAGGAGACAATTACTTTTTCAATCATATTGTGAGTTGTTGGATTGTTCCCGAAGACATTATTAGTGACTAAGATTCAATGGCAACTTTTAAAAAAAAAATTTCAAAATCCTCTGTTCATAACTTGACATTTTTTTAAGTTACCACCTGGAGATAGATGGACATAAGGAGAGATTCAATGGGCAACTAAAAGAGTACTTGCACTATTTCATCACTACTAATAAAAAAAAAAATTAGGTGCAACTACTTGATATGGCTTAGTTCTTTTTCAATACCCGAAAGAGTTCAACAACCAATAAGAGTCCTTTCAAGATTATTATAAGTCAGCGGCCATTGTTACCTTACACATTGGATAATTTGTATAGAACGAAGATTCGAAGAGCACGCATATTCACTAAAGAATGGAGGCAAAATTATAGATTGCCTGAGCCTACCTAGAAAAAACTTCCAAACGAATGAAGAAGTGGAAAGATCAGGGTAGAAGACCATTGCACTTCAACATGGTTAAATTATTGGTGCTTGTTAAGGTCCATCATGAGTAGATTAAGTCATTATAGGGTTGAGATAAGATACTACTTTGCAAATATGAAGGACAAGTCCCCATGTTGGCTAAATTCAAGAAGGCCTCTAACAAAGTTAATCCTCCGACTTGGACAAAAGTGCATCCTGTGTTTCATATGACCTTCCTCAAGTCATTTAATGCCAACACTAAAGATCCAAGAAAAATTCAGCCAATTAGAGCACCAATGAAGATAGTAACCTGACAAAAAAGAAGTTAAAGTCATCCCTACAAATAGAGAGATCGCATCATAATGGAAGAAGTAACACAAGTGAAGTGAAAAGGCCTTGAAGACAAAGAAATTAGCTAGATTTTTAGTGGAAGACATGTAACCGTTCATGGACCAAGTTGAAAAGTACCTAGTGTCAAAGCCTACAATAACATCGACCACATAAGTGGGGGAGAATGTCATAAATTGAGCATGTTCAGGGCATTATGCTCACTTGTGATCACTTTGTCTTATGTGCATAGGATGGGTTACCATCATATAAATAGTAGTATAGGTTTTGCTTTGAGTAGGATTAAGACTCAATGTAAAAAAAAAAAAGTATGAATCCTTGGACAATTTGAAGTTTCCTAGTACTAGAGATACAATAGCATATAAAACTTTTTAGAGGAGAATGAGTATTCATTGATTTTGTAAAACTCACTAACTTTTGTAAACATGTTTAGCCTACTTGCCTCCCTTGTTGAACACATGTTGCTTACAAAAGTGTTGTTTAATGAATTACGTCGCTTCAATGTTTACCTTTTGTTTGTCATTTATTTTCATGAATTGCTTGCTAGTTTCATTTTACATTCAACTGTTGTGAATGTATTATGTTGGTAAACCATATTAATCTTTGGCTGACTAATTATGCAAGAGTGTTAGTTAGTACCACACGATCCTTCATAAGGTGTGAAATATTTGGCCCTTGACATTTACCTTCTCCCTAGACTCAAAGATCCCTTTTGGCATTTAATATCAAGTACCTTTAACAAAGGGAGTCATAGGAGACATTTACCTTAAGCTATAATTTATGAGCCCCTTTATTCCCTTCGTGTAATTATTCTCCCAAGTCATCAAACTTCATCTAATTGTGAATTACATTTTAAAATTATTAGTCTTTTGTATTTTAATAAATTTGTTCTTTAAAACTTAAAACGACATTCATAATAAGTTATTTTTTAATTTTAATTAAAAAAATTTAAAATTAAGGTGAAAACGAGGTGGATTAAAATAGGAAGTAAGGTATGTAAAAAACGATGGAGAGAGAGAGTAATTTTTTTAAGAAATAGTTTAATTAATGTGGATAAAACATGCCACATGTAATCAAGAATATTTTTAAAAAATGTATAAAATTCTAGAAAATTGGATTTTGATGTTTGCAAAAAGACTATGCAAATATGGCTCAATTCTCCAAGTAGTATATACTTTTGTCGAGAGGGCTAACAATATCAAATTAAGCTTTTGTAATTCTTAAGATCTTTCTAGATCTCTTATCCTCTCGTTAAAGTGGCTCATATTTGGTCAACCACTTTAGTCCTTTAGATCTCATACTTTTCTTCCATGAAAGATATTTCACAAAATTGGAACCAATATATATCCGATGCGAAATCGTGAATACAATATATAAGGCCCATTAGTTGTATATAACATTCTCCATTTTTTATGTTTAAATTTTCCTAAATTATATATAAAAAAAAATTCATCTTATTTTTTTTTTCCAAAATTCATATTAAAAAGAAAAAAAATAAGGAGCTTATGTAGTTGTACCAACCATTTTTTTATTTGCAAATTTTTCAAATTAATAACCAAAAAAAAACAACTTATTTTTAAATTTTTTTAAAATATAGTCATGGATTATAAGACTCAGATTTGAATTTAAGTAAACTTAGAGCAAACTTAATACATAATGCACACAAATCAATATCCAAAATTCAAATTTTATGTTGTCATACACAAAATTAGAAGTCAAAAATTAAGAAAATATAAAAAAATGCCTTCTAAATTTCATATATAAATTTTAAAATTGAAAAATAAGCTGATTTTTTTTTTTTTTTTTTTTTGTAATTTGAAAAATTAGACACGAAAAATCTAAAACTATTTCCACAAGGAATTAATGCTAAAAATTTTCATCATTGTTCATTTATTTTGTACTAACTAAACGGGTCCATATATTCGTAATATGATGTTTTTCAATACCCAATGCAATTTTTTTATATATGTATATTTTTTAATGGTGAGAAAATAATAAGTATAAAAAATTAGAGAGAGAAGGAATAGTGAAGAAATCTCTCGAAGAGGGAATCCATGCGCTTGGCCCTTGGGTCAATTGAAACCAAGAAAACCATTTTCAGTGGGGTTGTGGGCCCTTTATACCCTCGTGGCAAGGCCCATGCATCTCAGCGTTATGGACTTGCGCATATAGGCCCATTCAACTTGGCATCCAGTTGCAGCCCAGGTGAAGCCCACTTACGCTGCCCATGGCTATATGATTAGTGATACTGGAAACTGTGCCCACCAACTTGCTGCATCTCAACGTCAGGCCCTTCCAATTGATTTTTTTTATTCTGGAATTAGAATTTTCAAATTTAAATTTGTGTAAGATTAAATAAAATTTTTATTTAAAATATAAAAAATCTTTATAATAATATTATGAGCAAAAATGATAACTTGAAAAGGTTTAATATTTGTAGTCAAGCAATTAGACTTTAAATTTGAATTTGAATGGATTTGAATATAATATAATCTAATTATATTGAATTTCTTCTAAACCCAAATCCTAAAATTCATACTCCCAACAACTATCTTATTTATTTTAGACAGGTCTTCCACTGCTATCTGAATTTTGCAGGGTCATAATTTTTCTTTCGAAAAAATTGCTTCCAAAAAAAATTCTTGGGTTGAAATTTCAGAATGCATCTTCAGTGGGTATCCTCAATTCCCGCAAAAACTAGTGCTCCTCTGCCCACTGGTTCCATGGATTGTTTAAACCTCTCATTTCACTACATACATATAGCCGGAACTAGAGAGAGAGAGAGAGAGAGAGAGAGATTAATTACGTCCATCCTGCATCATATATAAATTAAACGGCTGTGGGATTTGAATTCTACTTCTCCATCTCTGCAGGGACTCAAGAAAGGATTGAGATTTTTCATCACAGGTCTGTTATTCATCATCTGCAGATTTTCTTTCCTGATCTTTTTTTATTCGCCTGAGATTGATTTGAAGTGGTATCTATACAATATGCATGGTAAGTTTATTTTGGTTTTCAATGTCTTAACTTTTGCTCGTGTTTTTTATTTCAGAACAAAGTCTTAACAAGTCAAAAGCAGTTGCAGTATTAATTAAGATAATGGGAGAAACAAAAGATGATGAGAAGAATGAAATTCCAAAGAAGGAAAAGCACCATGAAGAGAAAGAGAAAGGGAAACACCCGGATGCAGATGGGATTGGAGAAAAAGAAAATAAAAAAGAGAAGAAGCAGAAAGAGAAGGAAGTTAAAGATGATGAGGAGAAAGAAAATGGTGGAAAAGAGAAGAAGAAGAAGAAGAACAAGAATCCAGAGGACAAGAAGGATCCTGCAAAATTAAAGCTTAAGCTCGAAAAGATCAACGCGAAGATGCAAGCATTGGCAACAAAGAGGGATGAGATCTTGAGACTCCTTCATGAGGCAGAACAAACCGCTGCCAAACCAACCGAAGCAGCCTAGATCTCATGTTAGATCGATCAATGAATCGGGTTTAGTAGTCCCCATTAAAGTCGAGAAATTTGAAATACGCATGTTAGCCATGTCAGAAGAGCACAGTAATATTCTTTACATATGTTTGTTTGTATATAAAAGATTTTCTATGAATGGACAAGAAATCAGTTTATAAATGCATCAAAGAGGTACATGGAATATGAATGGGAAGAAAAATGTGAATATTCAGGAAACCAGAATAACCCATATATACTGCATTCAGACATTGCGAGGAACGATGCCTCGTCCAAGAGAATTCAATTGTTCACAAACCAAACTTTCACCTTAACCGATTAAATCATTAGTTGAAATATTTACTAGGACTACACACACACACATACACTGCATATAGATACACACATACAGACATTATCTTGCTCTACTCAAACGGTAGAAGATTGTATGTCAACGTCATGCACTCATATATGCGCAGAGAGAGAGAGAGTACTTGGCTGATCACGGGTTGTATAGCGGTCTAGGAACGGGAGAAAATTAAGAAGGTTTGATAGTGGTCAAGTGATGGATGAAAATGTTCACTGAGATAATCCAAAGAAGAGGTTGAAATGTCAGTTTGATTAAGAGAGAGGTAAAGTCAGGAGCGGGAATCACTTCTTTATGATGTTTCCTGGTAGAACGCGAAGCTCCAAAATAGATCAACTCAACTATATTAGAATCACCTCCAGTATACAAGCACCTATCCAGTGTACCATGGCTTTTACACTGGTAGCAGTAGCATACATGTAGATGTTTGCTTGCCTGACTAACCCAATTTTCTACCAAATTTTGATTTTGATGTACTGTCTGCCCTCCAACATGTCCCTTCATTAGATTCTGAAGTCAGTATCAAGTTTAGAAGCGAATTGTCCAACTTCATCCCTGAAAGTGCTTGAAGACTGCCCATTTGCATTTGAGCACTCCTCCTTGGTTGTAATGGTGATATCATCTATACGACATTCTGAAATCATACTCACTCCCATATATTGATGATCACTTGCTTCCATTTTGAAAACCTGAAATACATATTTTAATGAGTTACAAGTAGTTTACATGTAGCCAGACTTGCCATTTCTACTGTAATTGTCCTGCATGTTCTGTACTTGCACTGACCCGGACGTCCCTGTTGAAAGAAAAAGTAAAAAGCAAGACAAAAGAACATATACGAACGTTCCGGAAACATGAGATTAAACTTGAAACGATAAATATTTAATCACTAGGGTTTTCAGGGAAATTTATCAAGTGGAATTCGCCCCTGAATATTGGGATCTTGGAGGTACTTGTATTGTTTTGGACTGGGACTTCCCATATGCAAGCCGGATTTGAGTAGTATACTCTTCTGTTGTCAATACATTCGTATCTTCTTCTTACCATCCTCCAGTCCCATCTCTGAATCGTAGGCATATTAGAGACTGGCCCCAACGGGCCACCAAATTCAACATAGAGAGGTTCTTGGAAGTTTCACTTTCGACAAGGTCCAATTTCTGAGATCACGTACACAGGGAAGCTTCTCACTTGGCTTTTAATTTCATTTCATAGCTAATAAATTGCGTTGGCCATGAAACAAAACCCAGGAGGCAAGAGTTCTTATCTCCATTCATTCTTTGACAAATGAGCAATCATCCCGGATTTTACTTCGACATCGGCAAAAAAGCCAGAGGTTTATCATAATCTGTTGTTAAATTCACTCAAAATCTGTTTTTCTGATGCAAACTAAATATAATCTTTTTTAGAGATAACCTGTTATTTGCATCCACTTGAATGTTTTCTAGCATGGACTTTACATTCCATCCTATTATATAGTTTCTTAGACATTTTTCTTGAATTAGATCTTCTCTACAAAGGTCACATTGAACATCCACCAAGTCAATACCATGGCCAATATCTTGACTGGAGTTTTGGTGTCTCATGTGAGTATGAATCTTCTCCCAGGCTCTTGTGATATACTGAGAATTCTTTCTAAAAATCCATTTTCCTGCGATTCTGTTAATTGAAGAATGAATATTTGTTCATTAAAGCTTTATCTCTATAAAATTCTTTCCATTTCAAGAAATTTGTTTTCAGCAAAATCATTGTTTTGTATAGTCATGAACGGCATTGCCTTTAACTTCTGTTACAGGTGAAGACATTGCCCCTAGACTCAAGACTGTATTTAGATTCGTCCTTCCTGATGCTAACAAGGTATGACTTTATTTTTTGCCAATCTCCTCTCCTATGAACCCCTGTTTTTGGGCGTTCTAATACCTGGATGAATATATGCATTCATTGGGTTTAACTTCTCTGCATTCAATTTACGTGAATGTAGTTGTTTCAGAGGTGTTACCATGCGCAGAGACTTCAATAATTATTGATTAACGTAACAGGTGGAACTGCAATACTTGCATGACTGTGGGGGAATTGCAGCAGGCGTTGGGTTAAGTTTTAAACCCACACTAAGCTTCTCGACTGTAATTGGAGGCAGTCTTCTCTCTGTTGGGACCGAACTGGGCTTCAACACTGCATCCCGGATGTTTACAAGATGCAACCTTGGTTTGAACTTCAACACTGACTTCCTCATTGCTTCCTTGAACCTGTAAGTCAATTCCTTCCATATACTAAAACAGAAAAGGAGATGGCCGTATATCATCGCAAATGCATGCAATGACTGATAAAAGCAAACTCTGGAAACTGATAAATGAAACATCAACCCAAACACATTACTACACACAAACACCAAAGAACCAAAACCTTGGGCTGCAAAACAAACACCCAAAATTTCCTCATTATCTCTTCCAAGTTGCTTCTAAAGTACTAATGAGGTTATCCTGTTTCGTAAAAGATCTTTGTGGAGAACTAATAAGGAAAGCCCCAGATCCCCCATCCCACCAATTTGGGAGTACAATAGAATACGAAACTGCAAGCTCCTAAGCAATTGAAGCATGCCACCACAAGAACAAGTAAACTTGACATTTAAAAAAGTGAATTTTATTGTAATTATGTTCGTCATAAACAATAAATTTTGGGGCAAAGTACATGATTAGTCCTTAACGTTTAGGGTCAGTTTCACATTAAACACCGATATTTCATTTCAACACGTAATTAAAGAAAGAAAATTGTTTCAAATCAATCCAAGAGATGATATTTGTCTAGCTAATGGACATAAAAGGCTCTCGTGAGCATCATGTTTCCTTTTGACATTTGTTAAGCAGACCAAATTACCATTGAAAAAGATTGATTGCAGTTTATATTCTGAGCTCACGCCAAAGGGGTAACATGATGCTTACATAAACGTTTTCCCATCATATATTGAAGATAATGATTCAATTTTAAAACTTCCTGGGTTATATGTCAAATATCGTGATTTAATGTGAAATTAACCAAGAGCTACCCCTAGATCTCCTCTGCCAAATGAGCAAAGAAACAAAAGATGGATAACAATTCCAACAGGCCATAAAAGAAAGCAATAAGCAAAATACAAAGCAACAACCAAACAACCATTTACTATGCTGTTTCTCAACCTAAATTCCAGCAACTCCCAGACAATACAATACAGGAAATAAGAATCAGGAGTAAATCTTTCACCATTCTATATTCCAGAGTGAATTCCACATATAAACACCTCCTGTCTGAATCTTTAATTCTAGTACTCTTTGCTAATCTAATCTAGGCATCCCTGTATACATGCCCAGCACCTCCAGCATATATTTACAAGAGAATTTATAGTTCAGCAATTCCTCTCTCCTCTCCATAAACTTTGAACAGAAGCAGCCAAATCAACTCCTCTTCTTGCATATCCCAACAGATCCCACTCCCATAATATAGCCTTGAGATCGACATTTCCACAAGTCCCACTGATCATCACCCTGGCTGATGATCAGTGGAACACAGCACACAGGAAGATCTCAACACCCATTTCTCCATTAGCTAAAAATATCGAGCTTTTGACTTCAGAGCCATTCTATCAAAGCTAACATGAGAATGAATTGATGCCTTCAGATTCCTTGTTTTCCCCACACTATATCAAACACCATTGCTGATTGCCCCAGACAACAGGAGTTCCACTCCAACTCAAGCCAACAAACGGGTTAATTTTTTACTCTTTTCTCGTAAACCAGAGATTCAGGGTGAATACTAGATTGCATTACTTATCTAGGTTCTTTTTCACCTCTCCCTCATTATTACTAACATCTTTTTTAGTCACTGGTACTTGCAAATTTCAGCCAAAGTCAGCAGGAACTTTGATGTCTTCTGATAATGCAGGAATGACATGGGTGACACTGTAAGGGCTTCCTGCTACCACACCTTGAACCCCCTAACCAACACAGCGATTGCAGCAGAGTTGGCACACAGCTTTTCAGGCCACAGTAGTTACGTAACTATTGGCACCCAGCATTTGCTGTTCCCAACTACATTGGTGAAGGCTCGAGTGAGCACCTATGGCAGGATAGGCGCCATCATTCAACATGAATTGTTGCCAAATTTCTTCATAACAATGGCTGCAGAGGTGGAAACCAGTGCTACTAAAAGGGGCGCCAAGGCTGGGCTGTCTGTAGCTTTCAGACCCTAATCAGTAGTGGAGCCATTATAGAGAAACTGAAAATAACATACTTTGATGATCATGGACCACCAGAGTACGCTTTTCTGGTGTCACAAACCACACGTAAAGCTTTCAGTGCATGCTGCTGTATTTTGCTTCAATGTTGAGTGGAAGTAACGGAGAAAATGAGAGAATAATGCATGCTAACTAGAGAGAAATCAGCAGAAAAGTTGTTTTGTTGCATGATATCTGAAGTTGAGTTATGAGATGATTTCATAATTAGGGTTGTTTTGATGGACCAGCATTTGGAATGTGAATGTCAAAAAATTTGATCAATTACATTCATCAAAAGAGGAATCCTAATTCTACTCCTATCACTCATAGAGGTGCATATATCTTCTTCCTATGAAAAGGCAACACTCTTCGAAACATTTTCTTCATTAGATTGATCATTGTGAATGCTACACACACAACATAGAAGCACCAGCATGATGATTTAAAACTCAAACAAGCATTAGCATAAAGATTTAAACACTACAAGGATCAGCATGGGAACTGAGGACAGATAACAGTTTGAGTGTTTACTGGGTGGCACATACTCCTGAGGCACTCAAACTCTTATGTACACCATACACAAAAGATAGTTGCTATTGAGTAAACCAAACCGCACAGGACAACTGAAAAGTAAGGATCATTTTCACTAAAAACCCACCATCACTCGTGTGAGGAAGCTTGAAGAAGTCCATCACGAATCTGTGCAGCTACATCACGAACAGCGCCAGGACCATGGGGGATGAACACCGCAGAAGATTTAGAAGCAGCACCAATTTCTTTCATGGTGTCAAAATACTGAGTGACAAGGACCATGTCCATAACGTCCTTTGCAGTGGTCCCAGGAACATTAACTGAGAAGCCCAGAACACTGTCCCTCAAACCATCCACAATTGCTTGGCGCTGGCGAGCAATACCCAGCCCTGAGAGATACTTAGCCTCAGCCTCACCCTCAGCTCGCTTAATTTGTAGAATTTTCTCAGCCTCAGCCTTCTCATTAGCCGCAACCCTCAGTCTTGCAGCTGGAAAAACATGAGCATTACTTATATTCTGGAAATAAATAAATAAATTCTACAAATCAGGATTCTCCGTCCAACTGCCCTGTTAGATCTGAGATGATGTCAAGGAATCCTATACAAATGTCTTGATTGGGTGATGCAGACAACAGTTTCAAATTTTGGTTTTATAAAAATTTCAAGGCTTAAAACATATAGAATTTTGGACAGAAATTTTGACAGCCATTTGATTTTGATTTCAGTTTTGAAAAAGGATAAAAATAAGTACTGAAACATGGAATTTTTTATGAAGCTTTAGGAAATGTTAACAGAGATAATAATGCAAGATTTAGAACTAAAATCTTATAAATAAAATACATCAATGACAGGAACACGGTGTATACAGTGCACCAACTATAAAATTTATTCAAATCAATTAGTAAATTAACCACTAGTTCTTATGCAAATACAACTAATTTAGACATAAATGCTGAAGCTGATATCTAACTTTAATTTTGGTGAAGTTTCAAGTCTTAGAGCTATCATTTCTATATTTCTTGCAGTAATCTTTATTTTCAATAAAAAAAAAAATTATTAAGATGGAAATCTCAATTTAGGGGGGTTCTTGCATCTCAATTTGTAATTTCAGGGAAATTTTGTTCCATAATCAATTGCTTTTAAAAAAAAAAAATTTAATCAAAACTTGGAGATTTTGATAAATTTTGGATGATTCAAGGAAATTTTATGAGAATCAAAATGATCATAGTTTTAATTTGAAGGGTGTTATAAAAAGTGGATATTAGATGACAATTTTGTAGAAATTTAAGACCATTGTGGGAACAGATTATATCTCATAAACAACTTATATAACTTGCACAAGACAGTTGGCTGTTTTATGAGCTCATCCACATATTAGAAGATACATGGCGCTCTAGTTTATCAGGTTGAGCTTTTTTTTCCATTCTTGTTTGGTAAAAACAAAATGTGTAGGTCTATCTGTATCATCTATGTAAGATGGTTATAAAATGACCAATGCACTAGCAAAGAGCTTAGTAAGCAAGGACAGGAGTGAAGATGGAGCAGGGGGGGTCTTTGGGGGAGGTTCAAGAATGAAAATTTGATGTATGTCTACATTTGGTTGCTTCTAGGCCCAAATATTTGCAAAAACAGTAATGATCCAAACAGACAGCATCAGATTTAGCTTATTATACCCATTTCAAAGGATATTCAGCAGTCCATACATTAGCCAAACCAATACAACATTAAACAAGCCTGCCCATCTTAAGCAATGAGGGGATTCGAAAATTGTCGAAACATACAGTCAGAAAATGGTGGAGAGATTGTAAAAACCTTACCAGCATTGATTTCATTCATGGCTCGCTTGACATGCTCATCTGGTTCTATATCAACAATGAGTGTTTGTACAATCTCATACCCATAAGCAGACATAGCCTACAACAATTATGAAAGAAGGCAATGACCAAGTTGAAACACAGGCTTCATAGTACAACGTCATCACTTATATATTCATATAGATTACCTTCTCAAGTTCATCTTCCACAGCCTTGGCAATTTCATTCTTTTGTTCAAAAGCATCATCCAGATTGAGCTTTGGAACACTTGCTCTAATCACTATGTAAATGGAGAACATAGTTAAGCTTATAAATTAATGCAGTGGACAACTCAAAAATCAACATCAAAATTAAAATACACAATAAAATATAAACCCATGCATGTCACATTTTTCATTGTGCTTATGAACAAATTTCACAATATCAATTAGGATTTCAGTGGATACCATCAAACACATAAGCCTGGATCTGGGTCCTTGTGTTGCTGAGTTTGTAGAAAGCATCACTTGCCTTATTTGCCAGGGCACGGTATTGCACAGATGCAACCACATTGACAAACACATTGTCCTGAAGAAAAAATGGCCATCAAGACCAAACACATTAGTTGTCGGTTTGTAACTTGCAATACCTAGTGCCCACAGGCACATCAAATATCACCAAAACATAATCCGTTCAGATTAATATTTGTCTATGAGAAAAAATGGCCACTGCTTCAGATAGATAACAAAATAAGTTTTAGCAGGAGCAGGTAATACAAGAACTATGGAGTAGCAGTAGCCACCATCTTACCTTTTAAAAAGTTCTTGAAGACATCTAGAATGAATTAAATAAATTCATAAATTCATGAGTGATGCATTAACAAATGGAAACCATAAGGTAGAGAAGCAATCCACATCAGCATCCAATCAGGATTGTTTACTCTACTACAAAGTTCAGGGGTTCGGCTTGGAGTATCACCATGCACTGAATAATAATATAGACCAAGATAATTCCATTTCATTCCCAAGAATATGGCCAAAACAAAGGCATGGTGGAAATGAAGGACTGGGCCACAAGCCAGAAATTAAGTTATATAAAGAAAATACTTTTTTTTTCTCACACATTTTGTAGAAATCAATTACAACAGAGAACTCACTTTGCAAAAAAAAATTAAGTAGAAGGACAGATGCAACATTAGATGCCATAGTCACAGAAGTTTGCACTGTTAGAGAACTTGACAGACCTTTGTCTTGGTCTCACAACGCACATCCAACTGCTGCAACCGAAGTGAAAGATAACCGGAAACCTGACTTCCAAGGAACCAAGGTACGCAATGGCAACCTGGATCAAGCACTTCATCAAACTTGCCAAATCTTTCCCTGATAGCCACAGTTGACTGGTCAATTTGTGCACAGCAAAGTAGATTACCCATAGTGCTCACAATCTAATACACAAAGAGAACATATTTGTCAGAAATTTTTAGGACAGGTATAATTGGAAAGACCCTATTGGTTTATAGTCTGCAGGCTTTACTATAAAACAGATATTCCATATAGCAAGGTTACTAAGACTCGTTACCTCAATAAACAGGTTATAGTGTCATTCTCATAGGAGGTTCAAGAAAAAAAAAAATTTCATAGTAATTCAAAACTTACATAACAAGCTCATAGCTTTACTTCAAATGTATGTATCAGGGGAAAATACAAAAAACTAAAGCTTTAATGGATATACACTGTCTGCACTCTAGTTAAACATGTAGATTCTATATGCAGGAAACAGAGGAAAACTCCAAAAAACTAAAGCTTTAATGGATATACACTGTCTGCACTCTAGTTAAACATGTAGATTCTATATGCAGGAGGAAAACTAATACTCTCCGTAACAATACTCTGGCTTGTAGTCAGAGAAAAGGAGGCCCATAGTGGTAAATTGAATGATAGCTTTCATTCAGTTACAAACATCTAACACACTAACCTGAAATATACAACAACAAACCAAGGCACAACTTGTATCTAGATAGAAATAAAAGATACAGAAAAGAAACTTAAACTTGAATTCACCCAATGTAGTGAGGCTGCATGTGCAAGAGACAGATAAAACTAGTCTTTATCAGCTTATCTGAAACACAGAACAAGAGTGAAAGACTTTTCGAGTCCAATTAAATCCGATAACAAGGTTCAATTTGTGGTGGTTTTTTTGGGGTGGGGGGGAGGTGGGGTACACACGGAGTTAAACAAGCAAGCACAAAGCACAAAATCTGAGCTTTCCATTTCAGAAAATACAGATTCAGATGTGTACAACTCGAGTAGTAAACCTGTGACGCTTTATGAAATTTAGGAAAGCATACATAACATTTTCACTGCCCAATTTTTATAATACCTGCAAATATCTCCTTCCCTCAACTGAGTTCAGGCTGACAATTTGGAAGGATGAAAATTAAGTAACTTTTATGCTAGATTCATAAAATATTAGCAGTTTATGCTATTTTAAAATATCAAGATAAGATTGTTTTAATTATCAAACAGGATACTTGAAACAATCTTATCTTGATATTTTAAAATAGCATAAACTGCTAAGATTTTATGAATCTAGCATAAAAGTTACATGCCAAAACTTAGAATAACCACATGCCAATGCTTAAATTTCAATTCACCCCAGCCAGAAAACCAAAGTTGATTGTGTGAATGTGCCTGAGGGGGAGAGGGAGAGAATCCAAATAGATGGCTGTGGGAGGAAGATCAGAATGACAACTGCAACAAGATGAACTTTATAAAGACTACAACAAGTAGGCGCTGAACTGAACTTTATAAACATCAAGTGGACTTCGTAAAGTTCCTCGCAATTGCTTCACTCTTGCTTGATGTTTTCCTTTTTAAAAGAAATAGTAATTTCTTTTCATGTTAAAATCCATTTGCAAGCTGCAAGTCTACTTTGACAAATTTCAAACATGGCCAATCAACGAGTAAAATACATATGCCTCTTCATCATGAATAACCATCAGAATTTCTGGGTGTCTCTTTCTTCGAGTGTTCTTGTTTTGTTTCATTTTATCTTTCATTGTTCATTGAGAGTGTTTTGACGAATGAAATTCATCAGCTAGTATGATTTAGTTTAATACATTATCTATTTGTTTAAACCCATGAGATGATCTTTTCAAGGGAATGAGGATTAAGAAAACGATGCCCAACTGCTTCTTTGCTTGAATTTTTCTTTTTTTAATACCTGGGTTCTTTGGTTTTTCCATAAATTATTAGCATTCTTTGTTTTAATTTTTTTATATTCATGCGTACCTCAAGTATTCATTAATTACAATATTATATTTGAAGTTTCCTATAGCCTTCATCCGCATCTGGTGAGCATAGCTCAAATTTCAAAAGAATACACATAGTGATCATATTTGCTTCTTTTGTACTTTTGCCCCATCATAAACTTGTCAAATCATTTGTACCACTACCTTGGGGATTGCTTTAATCCATACAACGATTTTTCAAGTTTGCACACCATATTTTCTTTTCCAGCAACTTTGAAACCTCCTAGCTAAGTCATGTAGATTTCCTCTTCCAAGTCTCCATGTAAAAATGCAGTTTTTACATCTAATTGAACTAGTTCCATATCCAATTTTGCTACCAAAGCCAATAAGATTCTAATGGAGGAATGTTTTACTACTGAAGAAAATACCTCATTGTAATCAATTCCCTCCGTTTGTGCATAGCCTTTAGGCACCAACATTCTTGTCAGGAAATCCATCTTTCTTTGTATATACCCATTTACACCCAATTGCCTTCTTTCCCTTCGGAAGACTAACAAGCTTCCATGTTCGATTCTTATGAAGGGATTGCATTTCTTCATTCATGGCTCCCCTCCACTTTTCTTCTTCTGAACTTTGGATTGCTTCATTGTAAGTGACAGGAGTATCATCGTTTGCAATTGGAGATGCGTAAGCCACCATGTCAACAAAGCGAGCAGGCTTTCTAATTTTTCTCTTTGGCTTACTCAATGCAATAGATTCATGTTGCTGTGGAGGTTCTTGGGTTGAAACCTCTTCTTCAGGCGACTATTCTTCTACCATAGGAGAGTCTTCATTTTCTGGGAAAACAATTCTTCTATCAAACTCCACCTGTTTTGGAGCACCATCTTTTTGCTCAACACTTTCTGTTGTCACCCTTTTTAAAAAAGCAGATTCATTAAAGGTAACATCCCTGCTAAAGATTATTTTCTTTGTTTCTGGACACCAAAGACGATATCTCTTTACTCCAGAGGTGATTCCCATAAAGATTGCTTTCTTAGCCCTCGGATCCAGCTTTGATCCTTGACATGATAGTAGGCAGTGGAACCGAATATATGTAAGGAATCATAATCTGTAGCAGGCTTTCCAAACCATTTCTTCAATGGTGTTTTACCAAAAATAGCAGTAGATGGTAGGCGGTTGATGAGGTGGCAGGCATATGTTACAGCCTCGGCCCAAAATTCTCTACCCAACCCAGCATTGGACAACATACACCGAACCTTCTCCAACAATGTTCGATTCATACGTTCTGCCACTCCATTCTGTTGTGGTGTACTTCTCACTGTGAAGTGTCGTATAATACCTTCATCTTTGCAGACTTTAAGAAATGGATCACTTCTATATTCTCCACCATTATCTCTACGGAGGCGCTTGATCCTTCTGCTTGTTTGAGTGTCCACCATATTTTTCCATTTGAGGAAGACTCCTGACACTTCATCCTTAGTTTTCATAGTATACACCCATACTCTTTGAGAAAAATCATCAACAAAGGTCACATAGTAGTGTTTTCCTCCCAGTGAAGTTGTCTTGGAAGGTCCCCACACAACAGAGTGAACATAATCCAAAATGCCCTTGGTATTATGGATTGCAGTACCAAATTTCACTCTAGTTTGCTTCCCTTTGATGCAATGTTCACAAAAATCTAGTTTGCAGGTCTTTGCTCCCTTTAATAATCCTTGATTTGTAAGAAGTTTCAAGGATTTTTCACCTGCATGCCCCAAGCGTATATGTCATAACCTAGTTGCTTCTATTTCCTTATCATCAGTAGAAACTGTTGCTGTCGTCCCAATAACTGTACGACCTTAATAGTAATACAAGTTATTGTTCTTCCGAATTCCCTTGATTACCATGAGTGCACCAGAGATGATCTTCATGACTCCGTTTTCTACTGTTACTTTGAATCCCTTTGATTCTAGGGTTCCCACAGAAATAAGATTCTTCATCAAACTTGGTACATATCTAACGTCCGTCAATATTTTGATTGATCCATCTTGATTCCTCAAGCGGACTGAACCAATCCCATGTGTCGTAAGAGGGATATCATTTGCTGTGTAGACGACTCCACCTTCTAGTTTTTTAAAATCAAAGAACCAATCCCGATTAGGACACATGTGATGGTTACACCCAGAATCTAGTAGCCATATACTCGAAGAACTAGTTGGCGTAAAAGCAAGTGAAAGATCTGAACTTCCATCTTCGTACTCAGCCACATTTGAGATGGCCTTTCCTTTATCAGGTTTGCCTTTATTCTTTAGCTTCGGACAGTCTTTCTTCCAGTTCCCCTTTTCTCGACAAAAGGCACATTCATCTTTGTTTGGTCTGGACCTTGACTTGGATCTCTCTTTCTTTCTTCTATTCTGGCTTTGTGAACGGCCTCGAACTACTAGAGCCTCGTTGGCTCCACTTGTGCTTTCAAGCTTGTCCTTTTTCCTCAATTCATAGCTGTACAAAGCAGCACAAACCTTGCCAAGAGACACTTTATCATTTCCATAGAGTAAAGTAGTTTCAAGAAACTCAAACTCCTCCGGAAGGGATCCCAACAACATCAAAGTCAGGTCTTCATCTTTAAAAGTCTCATCCAGATTAACTAGATCAGTAACCAACCTATTAAAGTTGGTGATATGATCATTCATAGTGGTACCCGAGACATAAGTGAAGGGAAATAGTCTCTTCTTCATATGGAGTTTGTTCTGAGAGCTTTTCTTCAAAAACTTTTCCTCCAGTGCCTTCCACAACTTATTTGCAGAAGTTTCCTCACAGAATGCATACTTCTGCTCTCTTGAAAGACACGATCGAATTGTACCACATGCTAACCGATTGATGGTCCCCCATTCTTTCTTCTCAATATCTTCTGGTTTCTCTTCTTCAATGGCAATATCTAGACCTTGCTAAAAGAGAGCATCTAAAACCTCACTTTGCCACATACCAAAATGACCGGTGCTGTCAAAAATCTCCACTGCAAATTTGGCATTTGTCACAGTAGTTCTTGCCAAAATAGACGAGTTTGATGTGGATGTTTTTGCACTATCTGCCATCTCTGCCATAAATGCTATTTAATAGCTGCCGATGCGGAATGCCAATAGCCCAAGGAAAACTTTCCTGATGTGGAAGATCAGACTAAGCTGCAACCATATAGCATACTAAGAATAACCTTGGCTCTGATACCAATTGTTGTGAAACTTGAGATTATTCCACCTAACTTTACCACAGTTTGCTATTGTACAGGTAAATAGAGAGTGAATAATTGTGCAAAATTACACCAAGTAAATTCCTAGGGAAGTGAGGGTCACAACGGACCGCTTAAATTCCACTTTCATAGACAGAATTTTCCTTAGACATGTAATTAACACAATATATGACTACAACTATACCCGACAAAAGCTAACTACTGAATAGATGAAAGGAAGAACACTAGAATTTAACGAGGTTCGGCTAAATGTGCCTACGTCCTCGGACATTATCAATCAATATTCTTCTATTGTAGAAATATTACAAAATGAGAGAGAGAAAAGAGAATGTGCCTAAGAAAAAAGTAGGCAAATTTGGGGATGAGATTACAAATGGAAGTGATGGGTTTATATAGGTTAGAAAATAACACTATTACAACATCTCATCACCTACCATTGAAAAACTAGCCCACCATTGAAGACTTCAATGGTGAACTTCTAGAAATGAGAATTCAACAGTTTATGCTTTTTTAAAATATCAAGACATATTTTTTTAAATCGTCAAACAAGATAATTGAAACAAAGCAACCTCCAAAAATTAGAAAGTTAGAATAAGCACAAACCAACACTTAAATTTCAATTTGCCCAGCCAAAGGACTACAATTGATTGTGCATATGTGCACGAGGGAAGGACCTCGAGAACCCAAATAGTAGGCTGAGGAAGAAAGTAGATATGTGTGAGAGGAAGATAAGAATTGTAGACAACCCAATTTTAACCAGGCCGTTCTGAGAAGGACCTTGCGTACTAAAAAGTTGACCTTGTATTCTCGGGAATTAAAGGATCCGATTGAATCCCGTTTACTTCAAATGTGAGTCTTAGTTATTTTCAAAATTAAGCTTTTATTTTTAAAAAGTGTCCCAATTATTTTAAACTGAGTCTTGGTATTTTTAAATTGAGTCCTTTTGATTTTAAAAATGAGTCCCAGTTATTTTTATATAAATATTTTTTAAAATTAAGTCTTTTAATTTTTAAAAATTGAGTCTTTTACATTTTAAAATTGAGTTCTTTCAATTAAGTACTTTATTGAGTCCCTAAAAATCAAGTCCTTTTTTTTTTTTAATTTTTTGAGTCGTTTTTATTTTAACTTGAGTTCGGGTCATGTTTTCCAGGAATTTAAGTTCACCTTTTTACCGGGCTTTTCCTTAATTTTTGGAGGAATAAAATGATAAAAAAATATTTTTTTGCATGGGCCGCAAGTTAAATACAAGGGCTGCCACATATCCATGTGGATTTAGGTTTCTCTTAGGATTTTTGGGTATTTGTGGCTTATAAAAACAAAGCCAAAGGAAGCAAAGGGAGGAGGTAGGAATACGGAGGCTAAACACAGCAAGGGGACACGGCCATAGGAAGAAGAAGAAGAGCAGTAGCAGCAACACAGCATCATCGGCGCCTGCACAATCAATTTGATGAAGCCAATCGAACGGTGGTTTCTTATCCGATCAAATTGAAATTTTACCAGGTTGTTCCTGACTCACTAATTTTAATTTTCACCAATTTGATTTTTATTTAGAGCTTTGAAGCTTCTATTTTTATTTCTTGGACAGCCAACTTACCGCAGCAGCAGCAGGTTCGCTGGCGCTATATGGTCGACTTGATGAAGCCAATTGAACAACGATTCCTTATCCAATCGAGCAAAAAATTTTCCAGGTTGTTTCTAACCCTTTTTTATTAATTTTTACTGGTCGGATTAACTTTTTGAGCTTTACAACTTTATTTTTATTTCTTGGACAGCCGACTCACCGCAGCAGCGGCAGGTTCATCAGCGCCTGCGCAGTCCGCGTAATGTAGATGATCGGATGGCAATTACTCGTCCGATGAAACTGAAATTTTTGGAGGTATTATGTTCACATGTCTTTTATCAGGTATGCGTTGTCTGGGCAGGTGAGTGCTTGGGTATGTATTGTATTTTGCTTGTTCCTCTTTGTATTTCATGTTTATTGTAGTTGTATTATTTAAAGTTTTAGAGTTATTGTTGTATTATTTAGGTTGCATTTGTATTATTTAGTCTTTTAGTCTCTATTTAGTTTTTTTTATATTGTTCTTATATTATTATCATTGTGATATTGTACATACTTAGGTTCTTGATTATTTAATAGAGTTTAATTATTTTATTTTATTACGGTTTAGGTATTTTCAGGGTTTGGATTATGTCCTGTTCACATTTTTTATTAGGGTCTTGATCACTTCATAGTATTTTTGTGTACTTGTAGGGTTTAAATTGCTTCCATATAGATTATGTATTATATATAAGGTTTTTGATTGGTTTCATGTTTAGGATTCAATTACTTACATATAACTTGTGTACTAATTTTAAGGATTCCATATCATTGTATAGTGATCTTAAGGGTTTCCATATGATGTATATTAATTTTTAGGCTTCTATATTATTTAATATTGTTAGGTAGAATTCAATTTATTTGCATATTTATTTTCAAGGCTCCCATCTTATGGCATATTGGTTTCTCTTGAGATTGTGTATATTTCATATTAGATTCATGACTTGAATTATTTCCATAATTTCTTTCTTTTTCTTTACATGTTTATATATGTATATAATTTCTTGGGTTTAATTATTTCCATACTAGGGTATATCATTAGGGTTAGATTGATTGTTAATACTTGGGGTTTTATCATTGAAATTTTCACTATTATGATATATAATATTTACGTGTTATGATTTATAGTATTAGTAGTATATTATTTTATTTATTAGTTATTTTCAATTTCGGTAAAATACAGAAAATCATAAAAAATAGGAAATTAGGAGAAAATTCTAAAAATATTATGACTTGACTTTCACTGTTTTCTTTAATTGTCTTTTTGTTATTTCAAAATTCAACAAAATGTGGAAAAATATAAAATAAAAATAAAAATAAAAATCAGAAAAATAGAAAAAATCAAGAAAAATATTTTAAGACTTGTAAATCATTTTTTGACATTATTTGAGTTCCAAAAATCTCCCAAATTAGTATTTTCATACTTAGAAAAATCTTATAAGATTTCCAAAATTTGGGAGTGTATTTTGTAAAGTATTTTCTCGATCTTCTTTCCCATAATTTCAAAAAAAGGGTATAAGCTTTCGGGCTTTACGTACCTCAGTTCTGAGGGAATATATATTATATATATTTTTGTGTGATTTATTTCTTTAAACGCGTATTTCAAAAATTCACTAAAAGAGAGTAATTTTAAAGATCTATTAAATTAAATTTGGGATAATTCTTGATTAGTTAGGTACCGTTAATAAGAACGGGCACGTAGGGGGTGCTCGTACCTTCCCCTCACGTAATCGAACTCCCGATCCCGGCTTTCGTAACGCAGACCAATTCTACCCTTAACTAGGTAGTAATTAAGTGTTCTAACCACACTAAACGGTTAGTGGGGACTTCATTCCTATTTTTCTCGAAAATTTAAATCATATTTTTTATTTCGCCACCTCCGGGCACCCGCGCTCCGGAACGTCGCGACAAGAATGACAATTGCAACAAGATGAACTTTATCAAGACTGCATCAATTAGGCTTTGAGCTTTATATGACATTATAAACACCAATTGGACTTGGGAAAAATTCCTCACAATTGCTTCTCTCTTGCTTGGTATGTTCCTTTTCTTCTTTAAATAATTTCTGCAAATTGCAAGTTTACTTTGACCATTTCAAACATAGCCAGTCAACAAGTAATATACATACGCCTCTTCCTCGTGAATAACCAACAGAATCTTTTGAAATCTGAGCTGTAACCAGATGGGCGCGAGCAAAGACTGGGAAACTTCTATTGCAATTGATGAATACACGAGATCGGCATGAATACAACAAAATTAAAACCTGAGAATGTAATTTATTCATGGAAAAACCAACGAGCATGTACATATTTAGAGAAAAATTCAAAAATCAAATGAAGAGGCAGTTGGGCATCGTTTCCCAATCCTCATTCCCCTTGAAAAGATCATCCCATGGATTTAAAATAAGGTATTAAACTAAATGACACTAGACGATGAATTTCAATTCATCAAAAAACCGCAATGAACAAAGAGAAACAAAATGAAATAAAACCAGAGCACTCCGAGAAGGAGAGACCCAGAAATTTAGAAGAGTTTTGAAAGATAAAAAGGGAAATTACAGTCGAAAGAAATATACCTGTGGGCGGAGCGAACTAAGTAGCAACGGAGAGAGGAACTGTATTATCAGGTCAGTCGCTGATAATGGAGGACCCAGAGACGAGAAGAGACGAGAGAAAGGTGGGAAGCTGCGGATTCAGAGAGTAGGTTTGGCGTAAATTTTTGGAATTTCAAAACAGGGCGTGGAAGCGTTTGTGTTGAAGAAACAAAAACGGTTTTTATGGAAGATAAATGAGCATATTTTTAGAAAGTCAGAGCCTTTAATATTTAACAACTTGTCACGATTATCTTTGGAGTATATATATATATATATATATATATATATATATATATATATATATGTATACTTTTCATGTTTATCTTGTCATGTTTATCGGGAGTATTTTTTATTTTATATATACATATATAAATATACATATAGGAGTATTTATATATATATATATATATATATATACACACACATACGATTATCTGGAAGTATTTTTATTAATACTCGATAAACATGACAGGTGTGTATATATATATATATATACATATACGTACCAAGAGAGGAGTGAATTAGATTATTAAATATTTTTTAATTTCTTTCGTAAATTCTTAACCTCTTATTAATTTAATAATCACACAATCAAACCTTATTTTGACAATCAATTCACAAACCAATACTTTAACACAACACAAACAAAATTGGTTTATAATCACAAGTTTAGCAGAAAATTAATTAAGTTATAAACTTTTATAAATAAGTGTAAGCATGGTAACTTGAATACTTTATAGATTTTTAGATATTCTTCCAATAATTCAATTCAACCAAAATGATCAAAACAAGATACACAAGTAAGATTGATTCCAGCAATGCTTTCAAGATTCAGCACTTTAATAACTCAAAGTAATTAATCACAAAATACAATATAAAGCAGCTTTGTTTGTAGCTCTGTGTATATGATTGATTTAAGCTCTGTATTGATGGATTTAATTTCTTAATATGATGCTCAATATGTAATCCAATACTCTTTTCAAGAATTTAGACTTTAAATAAACTTTCAGTTAATAAGTCTTTGGTGTTGAACCAATCAACGTACTCGCTTATGGTTTCCATAATTTGTATTGATCAACTAGCGTACTTCCTTTTAGTTTCCGCAAATTCCCAAAAATAAATTAAGCTTTAGTTTATTTAACATCTAATCTACGTAGTGTATATGATCAGAAATTAAAACACAACCACGCAGTTAATATATATTGAAATTAAAGAGAATAGGGAAAGAGAGTGACACCACGTTTTTTATGAGGTTCGGCTTATCCCAACCTACGTCCTCGCCTCTGGCCAATACCACAAAGGGATTCCACTATACCATTCCTTTCCGGGTAGAACAAACTTTTAAAAGCGATACCCCATGAATAAACACTCCTTAAGTAGGCTAGAGCAATGTCTCTCCAAGCAATACCCCACATTTGGTCACTCCTTTAATAGGCAAGAGCAATGCCTCTCCAAGTGATACCCCACACTCGATCAACAATCCAACAACCTGGAATCGTCAAGAAATAAGAAATAATAGTTGCGTACAATAATACTCTCACAAAGAGCATATTAGTATAAATTCAATCACTATGTACTTCAATATTAAATATCAATATGAAATACAATGAAACTCAAGAGAACTTATCACCAAGTTCCTTCTAGATGAGAATTAGCAACTCAAAACTCAGAGGTAGGATGGATCAGCAACTCAGAAATTTAGCAATTCGAATTTTGCAATGAGTGAGAAAGAGAGACCTTTGTTTGCAAGATAGCTTTTAGCATATTTTTCAATTCTTTCTTTCTTGGTTGTAATTTGATTTGCAAAACCATGTATTTATAGGCTTGGAAAAGTTATTTCGTGTTGTCTAAGATTACATGGAGTATTTCCCAAGTTTTCATTAATTTTGGGGCACAAGAAACCTTTAATTGAAATTTAAAACATTTAAAATTTCTAACTATGAACAGTGTTCAGATGATTGAACTATCGGGTTCAGTCTTCTGATGTTCCTTAACACACTGAAAAATATGAACTAGACACAGGATCAAACGATTGAACTGAGGGTTCAGTCTTCTGAGGGTGTTATGCCTGTTCTGTGTTTCAACAAATAAATCTTCAGTAGACTAAACTAGTTCTTCAGCCTTCTGAAGAAATTTTTCAGACGTCTGAAATAAAACTTCAATCGTCTGAGGTACATCTTCAGACTTCTGAGGGTACACTTCAATCGTCTGGGCAAACCAACTTCAGAATTTTCATTTTTGGTTTCAAAAATCCCTTTTGCTCTCTTGTTTTTATTTCTTATAAAACTTTTTTCGCGATTTAAAATAAGATCTTTAAGTCCATAATTTACCCTAGAAGAGTTTTCATCATATTTTCATAAGATATTTAAATACAAAATACTTACATAAAGACTTCTTATGACTTTTGACATTCTAAACTCTTAAGTCTTCATGCTTTTTTTTAGGCTCTCTTGCTTTGTCTTTAAGCTTCAATTTCATTTATACTTTTAGCAAGTTCTCTGTAATATTCATGCCCTTTAATTTTTATATGATCATCCTTGAATCCATGCCTTTTAAACTTCATTTGATCATCTTGCTTTGGAATAAGCTTTGAATGATCCTTGTGAGCTTTTGACCTTGTTTTCACTTTCTTAGTCCTGAAATATCATTACTTAACCAAATATGTTAGGTTCCCCTTATTTGTTATCATCAAAACAAGATTTTAAGTTTTGTAAGGTCAACAATCTCCCCATTTTTTATAATGATAAATAAGGAGCAAAAAATTGAGTAAGTCTTAAAAAGACTCCCCCCTTATAAAAAGCATCAACTTAGCAATATATGCAATATCAGGATCAAGTTCAATATTAATTTCAATATCATGCTCATGTATCAAAATCACATCATTCAAGATATCATACTCAATTTTTGCCCAAAATTTCTCACCATTTTGACATCAATCAAAAAGAGTAAGATAAGAAAAAAAAAATGTACAAATACTAAGGCAAAGAGCAATTATGAGTAAAAAAGTATAGATCTAGTGAAGGCTCAAAAACAGAAGCTTTGCATTTATCATGCATAATAAGATAGGCAACAAGTTGCAAAGTAGCATGAGAAAATACAAAAAATTGTACTTCATAATTTTCAATGATTTCCATAAACCATGATGTCAAATTTTTTTTTTTTTAACAAGTCTAACTCCACTTGAATGAAATGTATCTCATATCCAATTAAAAGTTATGTATTCATAAAGATACCAATTGTGTTTTTAAATTGATCATGCCATACTCCAAAAAAAAAATTATTTTCATGTTAAGTGCTCATGGATACCAATATCAAGAATAGTACCAATATTATTTCAATATCATCTATGTCATAACATGCTTATGTTTATCCATTAGTCAATCATGCAAGAGATATATAAAGTGATTCATCATTTAGCATGTAAACTGATATGATCAAGAATTAATCTCATACTCATATATCAATATTATATCAATATCATCACATGCTCATGGATACAAATATGTTGTCATGCTCAAGTATTAATTATCATACTCATAGATACCAATACTAATATCTTAGCATACCAAGATTCATGCTTTATAACCATGCTCAATAATTTCATGCTCAAATTTGCAATGCATAGTGAGCCTAGATATCATACATGTTAGCATTATAGCATATCAGCATATCATATAAGCATGGAGCATATTATAATTATTTGTGCATTGTGCTCAAATTGTTTCTCATGTTTCTCATAGATACCAATATATTTCATAGATACCAATACTAATATCTTAGCATACCAAGATTCATGCTTTATAACCATGCTCAAATTTGCAATGCATAGTGAGCCTAGATATCATACATGTTAGCATTATAGCATATCAGCATATCATATAAGCATGGAGCATATTATAATTATTTGTGCATTGTGCTCAAATTGTTTCTCATGTTTCTTAAGTATTTCTCATTCAGCTTAACTATCTCTCGCTTTACTCAAATATTTTTCATTTTTCTCAAATAACTTTTGCAATAAGCTTAATTTGATTCAGATTTTCTTTCTTTTGATTTCATATGAATTCCCAAATCTTAATATTTTTTTAAGTTAAGTGTTGTAAAAATCATCCTATGATTTTGGCCAACAATGCCATTTTGTTTGTATCTGTTTCAATGATATAATTGTCAATGAGTTCTTAAACTCTTCTTTGAGATTTTTCATTTCAACTAGTTTAATATCCTTGATTTGGATTAAGTAGCTTTCTTAATTTCTAAGGGGAATAACTAATCCAAATATCTTTGATGTCATTGATTTATGAATTAGTCTTTCATCTTGGTACTCATACTTTCTTCAGTCCGAATGGTTTAACAAAAGATGTTTCTTTTACTTTCCAAACATGTTGTTTTCACGTCTTTTCTTTTTAATGGACATTCAAACTTTATATGTCCCTTCTTCTTACATAGGAAGCATATAATGTGAGTATAGGCATTAGAGGAGGTGCTAGCATAGTTTTTGGAGGCTTTTGTAAAGTAACCCATATAGAGGCTCTTTTTCTTTGTATTTGCAACACCATTGAATCTTATGCCTTCTTTATTTAAAGACATTCTTTGTGCACCAATCATTCTATCAAAATTTTCTTTTTCTTTAGTGAAGTTGTAGATTATTTTAGGTTGATCTTCAATTTGTCTCTTAAGATCACTAATTTCTACGTCTTATATATTTTCTCCTTTTTCTTGCACCTTTTATTGGTTTTGAGATATTTTGGTAATTTCCTTTTCTAGTTCAAATATATATATATAAGTCTTTTTCGTTATCCATGGAAGTTTTGGCCTTAAGATCTTCTAGTTTTTTTTATTACCTTCTCATTCTTGCTTTCTAGTCTATGGATTTTTAAATATTTTTCACTTTCAACAAGTTTTAAAGATTTCAGCTCTTTTATAACTCATTCATTCTTATTTTTCAATGATGTGTATCATTTAGTCACATTAACTAAGATCTTATGTACCTTGAATAATTCATTTTGAAGTTCTTCACAAGAAGGCATACTTTCATCATCGGAATCATTAGATGACTCACTGCAAGAATCATTAATTGATTTGGATGAGGAGCTTTCCTCATCATCCCAAGCCATATAACAAGTATAAGCAACCTCTTGGTCACTTGATTTGTTATCAGAACTACTTGTACTCATATTATCCCAAGTAGTTGCTTTCATTGCCTTTTTCTTTTTCTTTTTGGAATCTTTCTTAAGTTTTGGACAATCCGATTTTAGATGTCTAACTTTCTTGCAATTATAGGATGTAGGTAGTTCTTTCTTCTTAGTTTCTTCCTCATCTGAACTTGAGTTTTGGATTTTTATTTTGAATTTATTTTTCCTTCTTAGTATTCTTGCAAGTTTCTTGGATATAAAGACTACTTCATCTTCTTCATTTTCACTACTAGAGTTTTCATTTGATGCTTTAAAGGCTTTAGATTCTTGGGCTTTAGTTTTTCCACTTCTTTCTTTCATGGCCATCTCATAGGTGAGAAGAGATCCTATGAGTTCATCTAGGGACGTATTTTTGAGATTTCTTCCTTCCGTAATTGTTGTAACTTTAGGTCCCCATATTAGAGGAAGTCCTCTAAGGATTTTTCGGATTATTTCATAGGTTGAGTATGTTTTTCCTAGAGCATTGAGGGAGTTTATTATGTGAGTGAACCTAGTGTACATATTTGTTATGGTTTCATCCTGGTTTCTCTTGAAAGCCTTATACTCGCTTGTGAGCATTTCGATTCTACTATCTCTAACGTCTATGGTGCCTTCATATGTTACTTCTAGTTTGTCCCATATTTCTTTGGCTGACTTACATGTCATGACCCTATTAAACTCATTTATATCAAGAGCACAATATAATGCATTCATAGCACTTGAGTTTACTTGTAACATCTTATGTTCATTGTCGGTCATGTCTTTTTGTTCTTTGGGTACTTCTTTTCCATCTACAAGTTTTGTAGGAATTAAGTCACCATGTGTGACAACCTTCCAAGCCTTCCAATCCATTTTTTGAAGATAGATTCTCATACGTTATTTTCAAAATGTATAGTTTATGCAATAAAAGATGGGTGGCCTAGTTAAGGATTAACCCTCTCCAAAGGGAGCTACTCCAAGGTGTGCCATATAGACATTTATGTAGCTACTAGTTAGGATTTGCTACAACTCCGCTCTGATACCAATTGAAAGTTAAGGAGTTGTCAAGAAAGGGGCTAAATTGGATTATTAAAATTTCTTTAAATTTCTTTCGTGAATATATAACCTCTTGTTAATCTAGCAATCACACAACCAAACCTTATTTGGACAATCAATCCAAAAACCAATACGTCAACACAACACAAACAAAATTGGTTTATAATCACAACTTTAGCAGAAAATTAATTAAGTTATAAACCTTTATAAATAAGTGTAAGTATGGTAACTTGAATATATACTTTGTAGATTTTCAGATATTCTTCCAATAATTCAATTCAACCAAAATGATCAAAAAAGGATACACATGTTAGATTGATTTCAGCAATGCTTTCAAGATTCAGCACTTTAATAACTCAAAGTAATCAATCACAAAATACGATATGCAGCACTTTGGCAATTTTTCAGCTTTGTTTGTAGCCCTGTGTATATGATTGAATTAAGCCCTGTATTGATGGATTTAATTTCTCAATATGATGCTCAATATGTAATCCAACACTCTTTCCAAGAATTTAGACTTTAAATAAACTTTCAGTTTATAAGTCTTGGGTGTTAAACCAATTAACGTACTCCCTTACGATTTTTGCAATTCGTATTGATAAACTAACGTATTTCCTTTTGGTTTCCGCAAATTCCCAAAAAGAAATTAAGCTTTAGTTTATTTAATATCTAATCTACGTAGTGTATATGATCAAAAATTAAAACACAACTACGTAGTTAATATATGTTGAAATTAAAGAGAATAGGGAAAGAGAGTGCCACCATGTTTTTTACGAGGTTCAGCTTATCCCCAGCCTACGATCTCCCCTTTGGCCAATACCCCCAAAGGATTCCACTATACTGTTCCTTTCAGGGTAGAACAAACCTTTTACAAGTGATACCCCACACTTAAACACTCCTTAAGTAGGCTAGCACAATGTCTCTCCAAGCAATACCCCACACTCGGTCACTCCTTCAATAGGCTAGAGCAACGCCTCTCCAAGTGATACCCCACACTCGGTCACTCCTTTAACAGGCTAGAGCAATGCCTCTTCAAGTGATAACCCACACTCGATCAACAATCCAACAACCTGGAATCATCAAGAAACATGAAACAATAGATGCGTACAATAATACTCTCACAAAGAGCAGATTAGTACAAATTCAATCACTATGTACTTCAATATTAAATATCAATATGAAATACAATGAAGCTCAAGAGAACTTATCATCGAATTCCTTCTAGATGAGAATTAGCAACTCAGAACTAAGAGGTAGGATGGATCAGCAACTCAGAAATTTAGCAATTCCAATTTTGCAATGAGTAAGCAAGAGAGAGCTTTGTTTGCAAGATAGCTTTCAGCAGATTTTTCAATTCTTTCTTTCTTTTTTGTAATATCATTTGCAAAAACATGTATTTATAAGCTTAAAAAAGTTATTTTGTGTTGCCCAAGATTACTTGGAGTATTTTTCCAAGTTTTCATTAATTTTGGGGCACAAGAAACCTTTATTTGAAATTTTAAACGTTTAAAATTTCTTACCGTTAATAGTGTTCAGATGACTAAACTATTGGGTTCAATCTTCTGATGTTCCTTAACACACTGAAAAATATGAACTGGACACAGGGTCATACAACTGAACTAAGGGTGTAGTCTTCTGAAGTCCCAGCTCAAACGACTGAACTAAGGGTTCAGTCTTCTGAGGGTGTTCTGCATGTTTTGTGTTTCAACAAATAAATCTTTAGTAGACTGAAAAAATTCTTCAGACGTCGGAAGTAAAACTTCAGTCGTCTGAGGTACATCGTTAGACTTTTGAGGGTACATTTCAGTCGTCTAGGCAAATCAACTTTAGAATTTTCATTTTTTGTTTCAAAAATCCCTTTTGCTCTCTTGTTTTTATTTCTTATAAAACTTTTTCCGAGGTTTAAAATAAGGTCTCTAAGTCCATAATTTACCCTAGAAGAGCTATCATCATATTTCCATAAGATATTTAAATACGAAGTACTTACATATAGACTTCTTATGACTTTTGACATTCTAAACTCTTAAGTCTTCATACTTTTCTTTAGGCTCTCTTGCTTTGTCTTTAAGCTTCAATATACTTTAAGCTTTTAGCAAGTTCTCTTTAATATTCATGCCCTTTAAGCTTCATATGATCATCCTTGAATCCATGCCTTTAAAGCTTCATTTGATCATCTTACTTTGGATTATAAGCTTTGAATGATCCTTGTGGGCTTTTGACCTTGTTTCACTTTCCTGAGTCCTGAAATATCATCGCTTAACCAAATATGTTAAGTTCCTCTTGTTTGTTATCATCAAAATAAGATTTTAAGTCTTATAAGGCCAACAAAGTACTTGTCATGATTATGTGTAATACTATTTATATATATGTATATATATATACATATACATATATATATATATATTTGTCATGATTATCCGAGAGTATTTTTATTAAGTATATTATATTATATACATATATAGGGAAAAAAAAAGGAATATTTTCCAATCCAACTTTGACATATTTTGTGGTTATAAATGTTAGTCTTAGTGGCTAAGGTATCCCAATCCAGTAGGTTTTGATGATAAAAACCCATTAGTGACCCTCGCTAATCTATGCACTCAAGTTTAGTATAGGTAAGTAGGACGATACCAAAGCAAGCATAAGGATCAGATGAACCTTGATGAAGCAATGTAGCAAAAGCCTACACAAGGAATACCCAAAGCACAACCAATCCGAGCATAAGTGAAGTATTATATGTATATGTATTGGGTTGTGTGTGAGGTAGGAAATTCTTGTAACTCTTGTGCTTGTGATGTTAGTAAGAATATCTTGTAAGAGGTGCACAAATGCATGTGTATATAGTTCATGTTAGTATAGAACATCAAAAATGAGTTTTCACATGCATACCGAGTCATACTAGTGCACAAGATGTCAAAACGAGCTTTCAAACGTGGTTTCTTAATCAAAGACATCTTATACTTTGTTAAAAACTCATTAGGACAAGTTTGAATCATCATCAGACTCAATATATCTCTTTTACACTTGTCCTAACATGGGCTACTTAATTTAGAGGCTTATTAGTGTGAAAAACAGGGGAATAGTCGACTAATGAAGTGCATTCGTCAACTAATAAAACCAATAGCCTAAATTGAGTTTCTGCTCAAGTGACTCGTCGATGAATGAGCATGACTTATCAACGAATGGGCATGACACATTGACGAATGGTGTTTAATTCATCGGCAAAAAACTCCAGTAGCTAAACATGTTTTTCAGCCTAGGTGACTCGCAACGAAAATGGGTGACTCGTCGACGAATGAGTGCAACTCGTCGACAAATCTATGGCACTCGTCGACGACTTGCCTTGAGCACCTGAAAACAATGGGTAGTTAACAGCTAGTTCTCGAGCCCAACAAAAGGGCTTTCGCACCCAACGGATAGAGAACATCAGCCTGGGGTTCTTGGCTATAAATATGAGCTATTAGAATGATTTTGTAGAACTTTTGGAGCATTATTTATGAATATTTCATTTGTACATTCATTCTAGGTTTTACACTTGCTCAAAGCTCTCTTGTACCTTATTCTTATTATGCATCAAAAAGAGTAGTGTAAGGATTCAATTTGTATTATCAGCTCAAGAAGGAGCATCTTTTGTATTCACTACATTTCTTATTGTTGATTGATTGTGGGAGTGAAGGTTCTTGGTAAGCCATTGTAAGGAGGTTCTTGATGAACTCTTTGTTTTAGCTCTTAGAGAGCAGGTGGGATTAGTTCTAGATTTGTAAAGGTTTCTCCGTCTTGAAAGGAGATTGATTAGTGGATTTGGCAATCCTTGAGTTGGTCTCAAGGCGTGGATGTAGGCTGGGTGCCGAACCACGTTAAATTCTTGGTGTTAAGCTCTTCTCTCCTTTATATACTTTATTTATTTATGTTGTCTACTTTACAATTTCTTGTGATATAAATCACTTGTTTCTTGCCATGTTTTACTTGTTTTGTAAAAAATTCCTTATCCATGAAAAGTGTCTATTCACCCCCCCCCCTCTAGACACACTCTTGTGCCGACAAGTGGTATTAGAGCTAGTCACTTGACCTTCGGAGTAACCTCTAGAGTGCAAAGATCAAAATACGGATATGATTGAGGCACCACTCATCCAAGGACAATCCATTTATCATCCACCAAAATTTAGCGGAGCAACTACACAGCTTGGAAAAATCGTATGACCATTTTCATCCAATCTTATGACTTGAAAATGTGGCGAGTGATCACCAAGGGAGATTATGAATTTAAAAATGACAAAGGTGAACCCAAACAATTTGAGGAGTTGTCAAACACCAAATCAAGGTTAGTTCAACTTAATTTTAAAAGAAAGAACTTTCTTTATTGTGCTGTAAATGATGAAGAATACAACCGTATTTGCGGGTGTGACATCGCAAAGGAAATTTTGGATAAGCTCCAAGTAACGTATGAAGGTATGTCTCAAGTTAAGAAGTCTAAAATATATATGTTGGTAAAAAAATATGAAATGTATAAAATGGAAGAAGGAGAATCAATTACTTCCATGTTTACCCATTTTACACATATAACAAATGGTTTAAAAGCACTTGGTAGGGATTATTCAATGGAAAATAATGTGTAGAAAGTCCTTCGTTTATTACCGGAATCATGACATGCAAAGTCAACGGCCAATGAAGAAGCGAAGGATCTCTTAAAGGTCACACTTGTTAAGCTTATCAGATCTCTCATGACATACAAGATCAAAAATAAAAATTCAACACTTGAAGTTGAAAAGCCCAAAAAGACACTGGGGATCGCCTTAAAGTCAGCAAGTCAAAAAGAAGTAGTGGAGGAAGAAGAGAGTGACAATGAAGATGAAGTGGCTCTCCTTACAAGAAGATTTAGAAAATTTTTATTGAATAGAGGTCTGATAAGAAAAAAGAAAAGGGACAATCCAACATGAGGTGCTACAATTGCAAGAAAATCGGACACAGGATGGCTGATTGTCCATAATTCAAAAATAAAGGTAATAATTAGGAAGAAGACAAGAAAAAGTATAAAGCCATGAATGCAACCGGGTGGGAGGAACTCGATGAGCTTTCCACCAATGGAGAAAATCAAGAGGAAGTTGCAAACTTATGTTTTATGGCAAAGGATCAAGATGAGGTTAGTTCTGATGATGAATACTTTCCTTCTTATGATGAATTGAAAGATAATTGCAGAAAACTATATTATGAGTTAGTTGCGACTAAAATAAAAAATAGACATCTTGAAAAAACACACTCAAAATGTAAGCAAAAAGAGATATGTCTTTGTTCTACTTCAAAAGAAGAAAATGCATCTTTTAAAATGAAAAATGAAGAGCTTGTTAAAAATTCTCAAAAAATCATGAATTTCTTCAAAAGAAAATTGAAAACTTGAAAAATCAAATTGATGAGAGTTTTAAAGAAAACATGACTTTGAAAAAGATAATTGAGGATCAAAGTAATATGATTTATAAGTTTACTAATGGAAAAGAAAAATTTTGACAAATTACTTGGAGTTCAAAGAATGGGGATTTACAAGGAAGGTTTAGGTTATGGTGTATTTTCATCTAAATCTATTGGCTTTGCAAATCTTTGTGTCAAAAGAAGTTCTTTACCAAGTAAAATCACAGCACCCAAACCAAACCCTTTGTATGTAAATAAAATTTGTGTTGACCTTATAGGTCATATCCCGTTTTGATTATGAAAAATATTCTGGTATTTAATGGTTGATGAGTTCGTGTGCATGACCAATCGGAAGTATCATATGGTGCACGCACATGGGCTTGAAGAAGAGCATGAAGACCCTAAAGATCATTTTGTGTTGTAATTCATTATTATTCAATTTGGGTCTGTAATAGTAATTAGGGAAAATGGTCAGTAATAATCAATGTTTTACTTGCATGGTAGGATAGGTAAGCTCAAGAAGACCTAGAATGACCTTAGGACCCACATGAATGCATAAACAAATGTTCTTATATGAATAGGGTTAATGTATAAGGGGATTAGAACCGAAATGCATTAAAAATGCATGTTCGGTCGACTGAATCAAAATGTATAAGAACATTTGGTCAACCGAATCGGTCAGAGGTCAATGGTTTGACCACAGTACGGTCGACCGAACCTTGCCAAGTTCATACAGCTTGGTCGACCGAACTCCCACTAGGTCAATGGTTTGACTCCTCAGTTGACCAACCAAAAGTGTGAACCAACAACTTGGTCGACTGAACCCCCATGTGGGAAATGCCAATCGCCCATTTGACCAAACCTCATAGTTCAAAAAGACCCAGTCGAGCAAACCGCGTAGATTTGGAAAATTGCCTTTGAACCCTGCATGTCCGGTCGACCAACCTTCTAATTTAAATTTCTCCTGGTCGACCGAACCCATCGACTTAGTCAGCCGAACCTTAAGTTCGGTCGACTAGTGCTCTCGGGTTGGCGAATTTACCGAGGTTAAAAATGTTTTTATTTTTACTAACCTCACTTAAACTTTTCCTAAAATGACTACTATGTCCTCAATGGTTTTAATTTTTTGGAATTCTATAAATACCCCTTCATTTGCAAAAATTAGTCAAGGATTAGTAATCTTAATTAGCAAAAATCCACTTAAATTCAAAAAATCCTACTTCCATTTTTAAGCCTCCTACACTCATTCTTACTAAATTTTATTGCTTAAATCTCTTTGTAAGTGTGATTGAGTGTTATTCTCATAGGCTTAAGCTCTCTCTTGTTCTTATTGATTGAAAGTATTTTATTAAAGAGCAAAGCTTTAAGTTTCCCTAGGAGACTTTGTTAATAAGTCTCCTTTAAGAATACTTCATTGAGTCTTTGAGATTCGCATTGTCATTGCAATACTCAAGGAGTTCATATTGGATTTTGATTGCTAAACACATTTTTTGCATCATTTTCAAAAATATCTCTTGTGCTTATCTTTGAGAAATTTATTTTGAGATATTTGCTTGAAAGCTAAAGATCTTTGTCGTTATACATTTTGATTGAGATTATCATTTTAATACAAAGATCAAATAAGACTTTACAAATCATTTTTGAATATCTCTTGTAATTTATTTTTGAGAAAAACATTTGTTGAGATATTTGAAGCATACTTGTGATCTTTGTTGCTGCATTGTGATTGAGATCCTATCACTTACACTCTCACATACTGATTACATTATTTGCATAAAACTTTGAGAGTAGGTACTAAGACTACACTGAGCTTATCTTATCATATCATTCGATGGTGTATTGATTACATTGGTACATAATCTGCTTAGTTGAGAAGCATATTTGTTGTACGCAAATTTTATTAAGAAATCTATTGTATTCCTAGCATGGCCTGAGGGGGTGGTAATCTAGCTCGGTAAGGATTGGTTGTTAAAGGTTGAGGTCAGCCCTGTGTTAATTGACCTGGTTGTAAAGGTTGAAGTTAGCCCTGTGCTAATTGACCTTGTTGTTTAGGTGCCACTCCACTCGTTAAGTGAGCTTATAATGGCAATCCCTGTGTTTGTTAGCCAAGGCGGGAATGTAGGCAGTTTGTCAAACCTCGATAAAATTTTGGGTGTCGTCTTCTTTATTAGCTTGATTGTGCATGCTTGGTTAAATTTCTATTGCAGTTTAAATTCGAGCTGTATATTTACATTGATTTATTTTATGTGCACTAGATTGACCGTAGGCTTGTGTAATATTGATGTTAGTTGACCTAGGGAATAAATTTTTTAATACCAATTCACCCCCCTCTTAGGATTGCACTAAAGCTAACAATTGGTATTAGAGTCTCGTCACTTAGACTTAAACGTTATTTAGTAAAAGATCATGATGGCTCGTGTTGGTGTATCCCAATCATGTGAGGGTAGGTGCTCTGCAAACCCTCTAATGTTTTCTGGTGAAAATTTTTCTAATTGGAAACTTAGAATGACTATTTTTATAAAATCATTGAATTGGAGGACTTGGAGAGTCATTACTCAAGGGGATATCGTACCTATGAAAAGTGTCAACAATGTTGAAATCCCCAAATCAGAAATTAAGCTGAATGATAACAATATGAGTTTAATTCAAATAAATTTTGATGCCATGAATATTCTATTTTATGCTTTTGATACTAACATCTTTCGTGAAGTAAGGGCATGTCAAAACGCTAAAGTAATATAGAAGGAATTTGAAAAGAGATATGGAGCACCTAAGCATGAAAAGTCTATAGCTCCATGTGACTCCAACTCAAAAGGCCATGAAGGAGAAAAGCAGTGCTTTATTGCTTTGACCGACGATGAGGTAAATTCATCTCCATTAGTTTTATCAAATAATCCATGTAATGATTCAATGTGATGAATCTTGTGATGCATCTAATTCTGAATCATGTGATAGTTCTGATAGTAAAAGCATGTCATCTTATAAATAATTGCAAGTTGAATATGTTAGAACTCATAAGTCTCTTGTTAAAACCCTTGAATGCTATACTGTTTTAAAAAACAAGAGTGAGACATCATTAAAAGAACTTGAATCAGAAATTCTTGTTAATAAAGAAAAGGATTTGAAAATCATGAATTTGGAAAACAAGAATGCTATGCTGTAAAAAAAACTTAAAGACGTAAGATCCCAACTCACAATTGAAAATGAAAAGGATCTTCATATCCTTGATCTTGAAAATAAAGCAAACAATATGACTAAAAACTTTATGAAACTTTAGAATGTTTGCAAAGGTTTAGAGAACTCAAAAATTCAAGATTTAGAAAAGAAAATAGAAGACCAGTCTAAAATTATCCATACATTCACTTAAGGTAAAGAAAATTTTGACAAACTCTTAGGTTCACAAAAGGTTACCTTAGATAAAGAAGGTATAGGTTTTAATAGAATTGAAAATAGGAAAAGGAAGAACCTATACATGGGGTACTTTGTAAAAGAATCGAAACATTATGCTAGTACCTCCTCCAGTCCATACACTCACACCACATGTGTCTTGCGTAAAAAGAAGGGGCACATAAAATTTGATTACCCGTTTAAAAGAAAAGGTGTGAAACCCAAATGGGTATGGAGAGTCAAAGAACCATATTATCCTAACCCATCAAGAATCAAAGGTAGAAAAATGGTATAGGTTGTCAAAAAGGAACACTCCTTAGGACTTAAGGATGAACAGATTCAAATTGGAATAACATAAAGGCTTTCCTTAGGTTCTAGGTTTTGGGGGAGTGATGTCTATTGGCCTACGAAGTGGTCTATGCTTAAAATGTTAAATCTTAGTATGTGCATCCATTATACACTTTCATTATCTACTAAGAACATTAGAAAATCTAGCCATTATGCAATCTCAGATAAAATATCCAATTTAAACTTAACACACACACACACACACACACACACACACACACACACACACACACACACACACACACACACATATATATATATATATATATATATATATATCATAATGATTGGATAAAATATGAAAACATTGGCTATAGCATACTTGAATGAAAATCCACTTCCAAATGGACAAGACAATTGTGCCTAGCATATTATTCTTAATGTTTAATTTTTACTTGAATATACAAATCTTAAGTTAAGCATATCATGTCCACTCATAATGAATACTCTTTGAACATAACATAAATTTTAATATTTCAATAGTATTAATCCAAAATTCCTTTCATAAGCTCTCAAATATTAAATCAAATCCATTAGAGCTTTAGTTTTGTGAATTAAGTTAAATGGCTAATATGATTGCTATTGGTTTCAACATATATGAAAATGCAATAACTGAGAAACCTATGCATGAACGATAAGAAAGACAAGCCATTTGAACTTAGGCCTCTCACGTATTGTAAATCATAAGAAAAGAGGCAAATATAGGCTTAGAACTCTCAAAGAAATATTCATTGTGACTTTTTGGTCCATTAAGCCTAAGAACTCAAAGCCAAGCTAGAATCATTGAAAATATTATAACTCTTGGTTATTGAACTTGAAGATGAAAGAAAAGGCATAAATTGAATTGAGCACATAACTCAGGGGGAGCACATATTCTTTCATGATTATATACATTAAAATGCTCTCAATTTTTATTTATGCCTATATGTCTGTATGCTCTTGCGAGAACAACTCTGCACTAATCTCATATGTTAGCTTTACCGTGATCCCAAGAGGAGGGGTGAATTGGTATTTTTAAATTTAATCCCTAGGTGAATCTTCTAACACTAGTATATTCACAACCTTAAGGACAATCTAGTGTAAGTAAAGTAAATATACCATAATTTAAATAAAGTAATTTAATTAATGTCACATGCACCAGAAAGCACCAAAGAAAAAGTGACACACAGAGATGTTATCGAGGTTCGGCCAATTGCCTTCGTCCCTGCCTTGGCTAACAAGCACAAGGATTACCACTATAACTTGGTCACTTAAACGGGAGGAGTGGCACCTATACAAACCAAGTCAATTCAAAGGCTAACCTCAACCGTTACATACAATCCTTACTGGGTTGGATTATTGCCTCCTCAAGCCACACTTGGAAACACTCAGATTTTACAATCAAATGGTACAACAGATAAGTGCTTTCACGTAAAGCATATTTGTACCCAAATGTGCACAATCACATACACATCAATAGCATGGATATAATGTAAGCTCAGTGATGCTAGTTTCGTTCAATCAATACTCAACACAGTATAATCAGTATGATGCACAATCGTAATCAACACAAGCAGAGCCTTGGAATCTAAACAGGATATTTCAGTAACGCATCAATATTCCAAGTATACTAAACAAATAATCAAACTAGTTCCAACAGGATTTTCCTCAATGAAAGATACACAACACTAGTTTGAATAACACTTGCTTGTTTGAAAAATCTTTGCACACCAAAAACAAAACTTTTGGACACTTGCAATGGAATGCAAATATTCTAAGCTTTCTTGGTTTAATCCCACACTAGATTTATAATAAATAAATCTATGGGATAAACCTAAGCTATAACTCCCCAAGAAAATTCTAACAATCAATCAATCAAATAGGAGTATTAGCATAGAACAGTAATCACTTATGCACAAGAGAAACTTTCACACTCTTAGATTTATCGAATGGATGCAAGATATGAGAGTATTTGGAAAAAAAGTGATTTTCCAGCAAAGAGGATTTTTGCTTAATCACTTTTTGCTAATCTGTGTCTAATCATGCAAGTGAAGACATATTTATAGCCAAGTGAAAAATTATAACCGTTCGAGATAAAATGGGTATTATTAAAAAAGTTGCAAAAGATTAAAACCTAATTAGCTCATCTTAACCCAATTTTACCGTGATTAAATTAATTTTAACTAGCTGGGGTTCAGGTGGCTGAATCAAGGTTCGATCGCCCGATCAGTTCAAAAACTTATTCAACTACGTTCGGTCACTCGGATAGAGGTTCGGCACCCCAAATCATAGTTAGTAGCCAAGCTTCATGACTTTGGGTGCCTGGTCAGATTTTCAATGGCCCGAACTCCAGTGTTCGGTCGCCCGGGGCTATATTTGAACTAAAATCATAAAGCGCCCGAGTTGGTGAACAGTCCCTTTCAAGGGGTTCGGGCGCCCGAGGAAGATGTGTGCATTTATGGTTCGGTCACCTGAGGGCTGGTCAACATTTTGACTTTCAAGGTTCGGGCGCCCAAGGAGTTTTGTACTCCAAAGGTTTGGTCACCCGACTCCTCTTAACTTGCTTAGATTTGTCCAATTTTAAGCACAATTATAACACACTCATATATTTTATGCTATGTTTGTGAGTGTTGGAGCCTAGAGTCTTGCTATGGTCTAATTGAGCTTACGCTATATCCTGTATGTATGATGTGCAGGTGATAAACATATAACCACAACCTAGGTTACTATTACAAACTCATATAAATTATTACAGACTGATATGAATTACAATTACAAATACAAGTCTTAGTGGTTTTCTTGTTTCTTCAAGTGTCATTCCTTAGGATATTTATTTGAATCTGCACAAACACTTGATAATCATCAAATATCAGTATTTGTCATTATCAAAACCGGGTGCAACCTATAAGGTCAACATCATAACTATCCATTGTTAGTTACTGGTCATGTCATATGTTGGATAGTTCAATTTTTTTATGAGTTGTTGATTGAATTACTGAAAAGCATGCTTATGTTGAAAGCCTCCTGTATGGCAGATGCAATGATATAATTTTCATGCTAGTTGTGGATATTAGGTTCTGGCTTGCTTTATATGATTTATCGGTGGAAAACAACCCACTATCAGGTACAAGTTTTATAGGAAAATATCCGATTTACAGACGACATGCTGCTGAAATTTCGATAAGAATTTTCCCAACATAAAACCTTATCCAAAGATGATTATAATAAAATTAAATTTAAAATATTTTTTGAAAGGATTGGTGAAAACTAATTAAATAATTAAACTTCATCTAGCATGATCATCAGACATTTAGAGGAGCTCAGCTCCATCCCTATAGAAAAGGCTCAAAGAACTTATACGCATCATTTCACTTTTTGATTATTGAGGCTCTTCTGATATCCTTAAACATTGTATCCTGCACTTAAAGTTCTATGATTTAATATGAAATGTTCTTGGGTCATGAATTGCTTACACTGCCATAATATCTATTTCCGATGCACTTGTTGTCTATAGGGATGACTGTACTAATTAGAGATAAATATTGTTAATAAATATCCAGTATAGTTGTTGAAGAATGGTTTGTGTGCTCACTTATACTTCGGCATATTTAATGAAATCAATCCCTTGTAATGTATAAGTAATTTATTTCATCTAAACTATGGTTCAAATTGATAGGGGAGCATCGAAATTTAAATATCTGCCTTGTTATGCTCACCGCCTTTTAACTTAGATATGTTTTAAATATAGTGTGGCATATGCTTAAATGAAATGATCTTTGTGAAAATCTTAAGTTGATACTTATTGCTTTACCACAAGGTGTTTGTGTTTGCCATATGATTATGCATGTGATTGTTAAATCTTTAGGATCATCATGGTTGTTGTGGTTTTTTGGTTATATTTTTATTTGTGCTTAATTGACAAACCATAAAATTGGTGCTTGATTGATCTTTAAAGCTTCTTTTTCAGCAAGCAACCCCCAGTATTTATTGAAAATTTTAAGGGGATATATCTTTATACATACATGTATATATATATATATATATATATATATATATTGGCAAGAATTGAACTCATATGGAGTATATCTTTTGTGTTGCTTGTGTGCTGAAATGTCTTCATAACTGTACTTGTATTGTCATGAAATTATATTGTTTATAAATTTTTTTTGGGGTGTTGTATAACTAGTTCATTGATCTAACATGAAATGCATGTGAACTAGTTATATCATGTTTATGCTCAAACCTATTCTTTATATACCATGTCTTTAAATTCAAATTTTTTGCGGGTCTCATGAAATGCTTAAATTGCAATGGTTTGAGGATATTTCTGGTTTAACTACGTTTTTCATGTCATTTAAATATTTTAATAACCAGTTATATAGTTTGTGTGCTTAATTTCTAAACTGGTCATTGCTTTATACTCTATGAATTTGTATGTGTTATGAAATGTATGACTATCATATCTCTTGCATGATTGATAGTTATATTTATGTTTTGAGAATACTGAACTGTTTGAGTAAGAAGTTGTGGATATCTTGAAAATATATTACTCAATCAGGTCCCTTGTTTACATAGATTTTTGGAAAATGTTCTATTTTCAAATGGCATGCTGCTTAATTTTCTAAAAACCTTTTCCCAAGCATTTCCTATATTCAGATGATTATTTGCCTATATACTTAAATGCTTATTTAGGCCTTTTTTGCTATTGCCAAAAGGGGGAGAAGTAGGCAAGTATTTGTCATCATCAAAAAGGGGGAGATTGTTGACCTTATAGGTCATATCCCGTTTTGATTATAACAAATACTCTGGTATTTAATGGTTGATGAGTTTGTGTACAGGACCAATCGGAAGTATCATATGGTGCACGCACGTGGGCTTGAAGAAGAGCATGAAGATCCTAAAAATCATTTTGTGTTGTAATTCATTATTATTCAATTTGAGTCTGTAATAGTAATTAGGGAAAATAGTCTGTAATAATCAATGTTTTACCAGCAAGGTAGGATAGATAAGCTCAAGAAGACCTAGAATGACTTTAGGACCCGCATGCATGCATAAAAAAAATGTGCTTTTATGAATAGGGTTAATGTATAAGGGGATTAGAACCGAAATGCATTAAAAATGCAGGTTCGGTCGATCGAACCAGAATGTATAAGAACATTCGGTAGACCAAATCGGTCAGAGGTTAACGATTTGACCACAGTACGATCAACCGAACCATGCCAAGTTCATAAAACTTGGTCGACTGAACTTCTACTGGGTCAATGGTTTGACTCCTCGGTCGATTGACTAAAAATTTGAACCAACAACCTAGTCTACCGAACCCCCACGTGGGAAATGCCAATTGCCTAGTTGATAGAACCTCGTAGTTCAAAAAGACCTGGTCGACCGAACCGCACGGATTTGGAAAATCGCCCTTGAACCATACATGTCTGGTCGACCAACCTTCTAGTTCAAATTTCTCCTAGGTTGACCGAACCCACTGACTTGGTCAACCGAACCGTAAGTTCGGTTAATCAGTGCTCTTGGGTTGGCAAATTTTACTGAGGTTAAAAACATTTTTACTTTTACTAACCTCACTTAAACTTTTCCTAAAATGACTAATATGTCCTGAACGGTTATAATTTTTGGGAATTCTATAAATACCCCCTCATTTGCAAAAATTAGTCAAAGACTAGCAATCTTAATTAGCAAAAATCCTCTGAAATTCAAAAAATCTTACTTCCATTTTTAAGCCTCCTACACTCATTCTTACTAAATTTTATTACTTGAATCTCTTTATAAGTGTGATTGAGTGTTATTCTCATAGGCTTAAGCTCTCTCTTGTTCTTGTTGATTGAAAGTATTTTATTAGAGAGCAAAGCTTTAAGTTTCCCTAGGAGACTTTGTTAATAAGTCTTCCTTAGGAATACTTCATTGAGTCTTTGAGTTTTGCATTGTCATTGCCATACTCAAGGAGTTCATATTGGATTTTGATTGCTAAAAATATTTTATACATCATTTTCAAAAATATCTCTTGTACTTATCTTTGAGAAATTTTTTTTGAGATATTTGCTTGAGTACTAAAGATCTTTATTGCTATACATTTTGATTGAGATTATCATTTTAATACAAAGATCAAATAATGCTTTACAAATCATTTTTGATTATCTCTTGTGATTTATTTTTGAGAAAAACATTTGTTGAGATATTTGAAGCATACTTGTGATCTTTGTTTCTGCACTGTGATTGACAATATTATTTTGACACAAAAATCCTATCACTTACACTCTCACATATTGATTGCATTATTTGCATAAAACTTTGAGAGTAGATACTAAGACTACACTGAGCTTATCTTATCATATCATTTGGTGGTGTATTGATTACATTGGTACATAATCCGCTTAGTTGAGAAGCATATTTGTTGTACACAAATTTTATTGAGAAATCTGTTGTATTCCAGGCATGGCTTGAGGGGGCGGTAATCCAGCCTAGTAAGGATTGCTTGTTAAAGGTTGAGGTCAGCTCTGTGTTAATTGACTTGGTTGTAAAGGTTGAGGTCAGTCCTGTGCTAATTGACCTAGTTGTTTAGGTGTCGTTCCACCCATTAAGTGAACTTATAGTGGTAATCCTTGTGCTTGTTAGCCAAGGTGGGGGCGTAGGCAATTTGCCGAACCTCAATAACATTTCACGTGTCGTCTCCTTTACTACTTGATTGTGCATGCTTGGTTAAATTTCTATTGCAGTTTAAATTCCACTGTATATTTACTTTGATTTATTTTATATGCACTAGAATTACCTTAGGCTTGTGTAATACTGATGTTAGCGGATTGACCTAGGGAATAAAATTTTTAAATACCAATTCACTCCCCCCCCCCCCCCCCAAAATTTGGGATTGCACCAAAGCTAACAATTTGTTTCTACTATGAGAGAAAGATTCATGTACGCTTCAATTGTCCTTTTAAAGGAAACCGAGGGAAAGAAAAGAATTATGCATGGGTCATCAAGAAAATTAACCCCCTTGGACCCAAGAAAGAACGGGTACCAAAACAAATCACTTAACTCAATTTTGCAAGTTTGCTTGAAGACCACATCCATGAAGAACAAATGGTTCCTTGATAGTGGATGTTCAAGGCACATGATAGGAGACACCGGAAAATTTGCCTCTTTCATCTAAAAAAAAGAAGGGTTTATGACTTTCAGGGACAATGCCAAAAGTAGAATCATCGGCAAAGGTAAAATAGGTAACTCTTCATTTTCAGTTGATAATGTTGCACTTTTTGACACATTAAAGCACAATTTGTTAAGTATTAGTTAGTTATTCGATAAGGGACTCAATGTTATATTTCAGTCCACCCAATGCCTAATAAATGATTTAAATTGAAAAACTATCTTGGTAGGACAGCGTGAATCTAATATCTACACTATAAAATTTGATGATATTAAATCCAATGATATTTGATGCTTGGTTGCAACTAATGAGACTAGTTGGTTATGGCATCGGAGGCTTGCTCATGCTAGCATGGATTTATTGCATAGATTATCTTCTAAAGAACTAGAAAATGGCCTACCAAAAGATAATTATGTTAAGGATTAAATTTGTGATGCATGCCAATATGGTAAACAAATTAAGTTACCCATCAAAACCAAAGATAATTTCCACAACTAGACCTTTAGAGTTAATACATCTTGATTTATTTTGGGCCTAATGACATTGCAAGTATTAGTGGAAAATTGTATGCTTTTGTGATTATTGATGATTACTTTATATTTTCTTGGGTAATATTTCTTGCAAAAAAAAGTGATACTTGTGATTCTTTTATTAATTTCTGTGGAAAAGTTCAAAATAAGAAATGGTTGCCCATTGTTCACATTAGGAGTGATAGAGGAAGAGAACTTAGAAACAAAGAATTAGAATATTTTTGTAATTAAAATGGTTATTCACACAACTTCTCCACACCAAAAACCCCACAACAAAATAGAGTAGTTAAAAGAAAGAATCGAACACTCTAAGAAATGGCTAGAACAATATTGAACGAACATAGTCTTCCAAAATACTTTTGAGCTGAAGTCGTAAGGAAGGCATGCTATGTTAGTAATTGTGTGATCATCATATTTGACATAGGTAAAAACCCCTATGAAATATGGAAGGGTAGGAAACCCAACATTTCACACTTCAAGGTCTTTGGATGTAAATGTTTTATTCTAAATGATAGAGACCATTTGGAAAAATTTGATCCAAAATCTGACGAAGGGATCTTCTTAGGGTATGCTATGAACAGTAAAGATTATAGAGTGTTTAACAAAAGAACCCAAACGGTTTAAGAGTCAACACATGTAGTTTTTTATGAACCAAATCCTTTTGCCCCCAAAGCAACAGTTAATTTAAAGGAAGATGATCAAGTAACTACGATTAGAATTGAAAAGGGTGAAATTAGGAATAGCTTCCCAAGAGGGGGGGTGAATTGGATTCTTTTTAATTTTAATATTTTTTTATCTTTGCTTATGACATCAAGAAAAAAACAATAAATAACTAATAATCACACTTAAAAATGTTAAAATTTAAAATTCACAAACCAATCAATTAAACTTAAACAATTCAACCACTCAAGTAAGAATCTTAGTACTTTTATCAATTTCCCTATAGATGTTCACAACCTTCTTTAGATAACCTCTTCGTATGCACTTCTCTTGATCAAGATTTCCACAGATTAACCAACGTACTTCCTTTTGGGTTTCCGCAAACAGTCAATCAAGACATACTTTCTAAATATCAAGAGTCTTTCTTTATTTCTAACTTTAGAACCTGCAACCTGCACTTTAAATCACACAACAACAGCTTGTACAGAAAATAGGAAGTAAAGAAGAAAGAAAGACACAAGGTTTTTATAAGGTTCGACTTCAACACAGCCTACGTCCTTGCCCTTGGCAAAATACCAAAGGGTTCCACTATAGCAGTTCCTTTACCGGACGGAACAACACCTGTTTACAATCACTCATTTGCTAAGGCTATAGCCCGCCTTCTCCAAACAATATACCCTCGTTTGGTCAACGATCCAATAGCCTGGAATTTTCCAAAATCTACAAGAGAAATAACAAGAAGCTGGTGTACAAGAGATGCTCACACAAAGAGCAAGTTAGTACAAATTGAAACTATGTACTTCAAAAGATAAATATCAAGAAAGAAATACACTTTTGAAGCTTAACAAGGATTTCACCAAATTCCTTTTCTCCAGATGAGAAATCAGTAATCTAACTTCAGGAATTGATGAGCTAGAATCTCATAATCATAGCACTTTCAGATTGTAAGAGATGATCAAGATGAGGCTTTGAGAGCAAGAGAGCTTATGAGAGATTTTCAATGCTTGGTGTATTTTGATTTACAAAAACCATGTATTTATAGGCTTTCAAACAAGTTTCCTTGTTGCAAAAGTTTATTTAGAGAGTTTCCCAAGTTGTTAGAAAATTTGGAGCTCAAACAGCAATTATTTAAAATATTAGATTTTAAAAAATTTGCCCGTTGAACAATGTTCAGATGACTGAAGAGTCGAGTTCAGTCATTTGAAGTTCCTGAAACCCTTTAAAAAATGAACTGGGCACAGGGTCAGATAACTGAAGAGTAGGTTTAGACGTCTAAAGTGTCGAGTTCAAATGTCTGAAGTGTCGAGTTCAGATGTCTGAACAACTACTGCATGTTTCAGTTTTGTCCCAGAAAATCTTCAGACGTCTGAGCTTATTCTTCAGACGTCTGAAGTAATTCTTCAGACATCTGAACAGTGAGTTCAGTCATCTGAACAGACAAAAAGCTATTTTAAAAATATTTTCCATTAAAAATGATTTGCTCTCTTATTCTGATTTTTACAAAACTTGTTTCAATAATCCTAAATAGGTCTTTAGGTCCTCATAATCTCTTGGAAAAGCTTCAAAACATATTTCAAACAATATTTAGCTTTGAAATACTTACAATATGTTTCCTAAAACTTTATATGCCATGCTTGAGATCATTCTCATTCTTTGCTTTTGAAGTTCTTTGGATATTTGTTTGAGCTAGCTTTATCTTCAAATGCCTTAGTTTCTCTTTGGATAATTTGTTAGCTTATCTTCCTTGATGACCCACACTTGATCCATACTTGATCTTCACTTGATCCATACTTGATCTTCACTTGATCCATACTTAATCTTCACTTAATCCATATTTCCTAAAACACAAAAACTCAACCTTTCCAAGTTAAATTGTCCTTTGTCTGTTATCACCAAAACTGATTGAATGACCTTGTTAGGCCAACAAAGGAACTTGAGCAACCTAAAATAAATAACAAACAAGAAGAAAGTTTCCAAGATAACAAAACTGATCATCAAGAGTCACAACCTCAAGAAGAAGCTGTGAAACCAGAAGAAGTAGATTAGGAACTCCCTAAAGCTTGGAAATTTGTCAAAAATCATCCAATTGATCTCATCATAGGAAATCCATCTAGGGGAGTTAGTACTAAATCACACCTGAGAAGTGGATGCGACCACATAGCCTTTATATCCCAAATTGAACCGAAAATTTTTGAAGAAATTGAAAATGATGAAAATTTGATCATGGCTATGCAAGAAAAACTTGATCAATTCAAAAGAAATAAAGTATGAGAACTTATTCCTAATCCCAAGAACACTTCAATAATCGACACAAAATGGGTGTTTAGGAATAAGAAAGATGAAGATAGTAACATAGTCAGAAACAAAGCAAATCTAGTTGCACAAAAGTATAGTCAACAAGAGGGTACTAACTATGATGAAATGTATGCCCCTGTAGCTAGACCAGAAACCATTAGAATGTTGCTTGCATTCACTTGTTACAAAGACTTCAAATTATTTCAAATGGATGTCAAAAGTGTTTTTCTCAATTGATACATAAATGAAAAAGTCTATGTTAAACAACCCTCAGGATTTGAGAGTCATGCACACCCTGATTATATATTTAAACTCTCAAAAGCACTCTATGGACTTAAACAAGCACCAAGAGCATGGTACAAAAGATTGGGTAAGTTTCTCTTGGAAGATGGTTTCATAAGAGGACATTTTGACACTACCTTGTTCTTAAAACATAAAGAAGATGATATGCTTATTGTGCAAATTTATGTAGATGATATCATCTTTGGTGCCACAAATGAAAACATGTGTGAGTAATTTGGTCGGACTATTGACCTTATAGGTCACGCCTGGTTTTGATAATGACAAATACTTATTATATCTAATGGGTGTTTGAGGTTATGTACAAGAATTCTAAGTGGCAGATCATAATGCACAAAGAGAAGATTGAAGTTGAAGACTCAATTTCTATTGTATTATATTTCAATCTTATGCAAAGGGTCTATAATAGTAATTAGGTTTTTGGTTTATAATAAGCTCACAAACATCACATGCACGATCTAATACGTAAGCTTAAACCAAGAATAACTAAAAAAGATCTAGAAAGACCTTAGGGAACACCCTTCGATCGATCGACACCATATTTTTTTGGACTCTTGAAAAAGGCTTAAAAGAGACCCTAGGATACTCACACACTCACTTGTATATGTCATACTTTTGTTTAGAGTGTTTGTTGTATGATAAAGGACTGAATTGCACAAAATATGCAACTTCAGTCGACCGACCTATGCAGTTCATTCTACCCCTGATCGACCGAACCTGGTCCAGGTCAACGGTTGACCGTGTCCCAATCGACCGAACTATTGTAGTTCAAATGGCCCTGGTCGACCGAGAGAAAATTGTATACCAACTATCTGGTCGACCGAGGGTCCTCGGGAGTTATCTCAACTGTCTGGTCAACCAACAGGCTTAGTTCAAATAAGCCTGGTCGACTGAACCTCACAAAAATTGAAAACCGTATCTGGACATGTAAGTCTGGTCGATCAATACCATAGTTCATTTTCATCATGGTCGACCGACCCTAAAGTTCAAAATTGGTCCGATCTACCAAACCATATGAACTTTAGTCGACCGAAAGTCTTCTGGTCAACCAGGTCTCTCGGGTTGCCCTGAATTTTTTACCGCGGTTAAATATTTTAAACGGGGTTAATTATGTTAAAATGGTTTAAAACTTTCTTAATAATACTCAATAAGTCCCTAACGGTCATAACTTTTCCCATGTCTATATATATGAGATCATTTGTGCAAATTAGCAAGATTTTGGTAGATTTGATTAGGAAAAATCCTTTGGAAATCCAAAAACCTATAACACTCATTTTTGAGTCTCCTACACTTATTCTTACCTGATCTTACTACTCAAACTTCTTTGTAAGTGTGTTTAAGTGTGGTTGTTTTATAGGTTTGCTCTCCTTGCTCTGTTTGATTGATTTGATTTTCTTGAGAGTCAAACCTAAGTTTTCTTAGGGGACTTTGTTAATAAGTCTCTCCTAAGAAGACTTATATTAAACTTCCAAGTATTGCACATTCATTGCAATATCTTGTGAAGTTTGTATTTATTTTTGGATTGCAAAATCTCTTCAAAACATTTCCAAATATCTTATGAGATTTATTTTGATATAACTTTGAAAAGATATTTGTTTATGTGATATTGATCTTTGTTGCAATATTCATTGACTAACATATTATTTGCTGAATACAAAGATTATATATCTTTTGCAAACCAAACACATATATTACTTGAGCATCATACAATTGAGAAAATCTGCTGATTGAAATATACATATATATATATATATATATATATATAGTTTGGTTAATATCTTTGTTTGAGCACTTAGATTGAATACATCTTGTGATACAATGATTGTAGTGATTGCACTCTCACGCACTGATTACACCGTTAGCAAATATATTGGAGAGTTGACATATTAAACCACATTAAGCTTACTTATTAAATCATCTTGTGGTGTATGTGACTAAGCGCATCTGGGTACATATTTGCTTTACATGAAAGCATAATCACTGTACCAGTTACTTTGTGAAAAATATTGTTATATTTTCAAGAACGGGCCTAAAGAAGGAGACTAGCCCTTTGAAATAGTCCCAGATTAGTTTAGACCCGGTTAGGAAAGTTAGGTGTATCATCCTGTTAAGGCGTGTTAGTTGAGGTTAGCCCCTTTAATTGACCTGGTTGTATTAGGTGCCGCTTCACCTATTAAGTGAGCTATTAGTGGAATCCTCGGGCTTGCGAGCTAGAGGCGGGGACGTAGGCACAGTTGGCCGAACCCCGATAACATATCGTGTGTTTGTTTATATTTCTGCACTTTATATTTACCATACGTGTATGTTATTATGTGAATGATGCGCTTGATTTAAATTTCCATATATTATATTAATCAGCATATTTGGAACTGCATAGAAAGACCCTAGGTTGTAATATTCTGCTAACATCTAGTTCAATCTAGGAGAAAAGTTTAAAATTCCAATTCACCCCCCCTCTTGGGAATACACCAATTCTAACACGGTCTATGCAAGAGACCTTCGAAATGAGCATGATGGAAGAATTAACATTCTTCCTTGGTTTGCAAGTTAAACAAATGAAAAATGGAATATTAATAAATCAAACTAGGGACGTAAAAGACATGCTCAAGAAATTTGGATTAGAAATCGAGAAAACAAAATCAACTCCAATGAGCATGACAACCAAGCTTGATAGAAATGAAAATGACAAAAAGGTTAACCAAAAGCTCTATAGAGGAATGATTGGTAGCCTATTTTAGCTTACTTCTAGCAGGACAGACATCATATTTAGTGTATGCTTATGTGCAAGATTCTAAGTATACGCTAAAGAATTGCACCTAAATGTCGTTAAGAGAATCTTTAAGTAACTACTTGGAACACATGACTTAGGTCTCTTCTATCCTAAGAACACTCCAATTGATCTTACCTGCTATTCATATGCAAATTATGGGGGATGCAAAACCGATAGGAAAAGCACCAATGGACGTGTCACTTTTTGGGACTCACTTATTTCATGTTTTTGTAAGAAGCAAATCTCTATTGCACTTTCAACCACCGAAGCCGAATAAATAGTTGCAGGTGGTTGTTGTGCTCAGGCCTTGTACATGAAGCCGCAACTTGAGGACTTTAAAATTTTAGTAAAAGGAAGCCCAATCCATTGTGACAATACTAGCACCATTAGCATCTCAAAAATTCATGCCTACACTCTAAGATTAAATATATTGAAATCCGGCACCATTTCATCTGAGACCATGTACAAAAAAGGGATATTGAATTAGTCTACATTAACACTAAAAATCAATTGGCCAATATCTTAACTAAACCCCTTAATGAGGAGAGATTCTACAAAATTAGACAAGAATTGGGTATATGCACTCCCAAGGATTTGTATTGAAAACATCCCATTCATCCATTGGCTTTGTTGGCTTAAATGGGAAAATCATTATTGTAGCTCTGCCTCAATTCATTGATGAATGGAGGGTATTCGTCAATGACTGGGGGCCATTCATTGATGAATGGTAAGCACTCGTTGACGAGTCTTGTCGGGTCACTTCAAAGCCAGCGCATCAGACATCATTTTTTTGAGCCCTAACCGAGAGCCCTCACTCGTTTTTCCCTCCTCCGATTCCCTAAACCTAAAATCTCACCATCCTTTCATTTTCTTAGCCACCCATGACCACCATGGCATCCAAATTGAAGAGAAAGGCTGCTAGCTCCTCTTGGCAACCTAAGATTGCCGAAGGCTCCTCACGGAATCCTTCAAGGGAACACGTTCGAAAGGCATCTGAGGAAGGTAGAGTTCGCTTCGTATCTCTAGAAGCACACCTACGATATAAAAATGAGATTTCAAAAAGGAGCATTGTGTACAGTAAAATTGTTCCTTTTAAGTTCTTGGAAGACAATTTCTCAATGCTTGTTGATAAATTAGGGCTATTGGTTGGGAATCCCTGCTGACTTTGCATAAGCTTGTATACATTGATTTAGTTAGAGAGTTTTACTCAAGCTTTGTGCTGTCATCACCTGGATGCATGACCTACTCAATGGTTAGGGGAAAACGATTTTGATGAATAATAGAACATTTTCTGAGGTTTTTTCTTGCCAGCGATATGATATTTGTAGCCTTCCTAAGACAATATGGTCGACTGACTATGTTTGGTTTAATCCACATGAGGCCCTCAAACTTGTTACCGAGATTCCCCATATACTTGAAATAGAAAAACCAAAAGCTAAAGAGCTTATAGTTGAATTTAGGATTTTACACCACATCATCACCTACAATATCTCGCCAAGACAGGGTGGGTGAGATACAGTGACTTTCGGTGACATCTTTGTGATATTTTTTCTGTGGCATGGACATGGAGTTGACTTGCCTTCCATTATAGTCCAACATATGGAAAAGAACCTGAAGCATTGAAAGGGGTGTTTGCCTTTTGCTCGAATGCTCACAAAATTCTTCTCGCATTACGACATTCGAGGAGCAGGCATACTAGCAACTGTACCTACACAGGACGACATTTATACTAAGACAACTTTGCACCACATGCATTTCATATGGGATGAAAGGGCATTGGTTTGGTTGAAACTAGACCAACAGGGTGGAGGACCCGTAGATGAAGTCGAGGAGGCCATGGAATAAGACGAAGCTACAGCAGCTAAAGAACATGCTTTCCCTGAAGCACACATGGATATTCTTGAGCCTAGGGAACAACTAGCTGATCCTATTATGCAACGCTTGGATAGGTTAGAGTTGGGGATGATGGCGCACATCGATGCTTTAGAAGCAAGAACACGCAAACACCTTGATGAGTTCTACACTCAACTTTATTTCATGTAGCAGAAGAATCAGGCTCACATGACTCATGTTAACTTTAGTTTGGCGCTATTCTTGATCACCTTCATTGTAACTAGTAGGATCCCTCCTTTCTTTTTTATGAAGGCAAAAGGGGGAGAAATCGTTATTGGTGTTGATTGCTATGTTGACTAGCACTTGACACTTGTTTACTTGTTTTTGATATATGTATGTTTTTGGTTATATGCATGTTTCTTATGACTGTCTTGTTTGCATCATTATGTTGATTTGATGCATTGTGTTGAACTGATGACTAATGACAGATGCTTGTTCATGGGAAACAGAGATATATTTTTGTGGTACAACTATGCTAAGATGCTTGATTATGATATTTGCTTTGGATTGGATATGATAAACCTTACTTAACTCCTATGTTTGTTTGCTTATCTTCTGATGATGCCTGTTTACTGTTGAGTCATACTGATCATGTTAGAAAATGATGCTTTATATCCTTGGGCAATACTGTTATTGTTTAGTTGTTGGACATACTGGTTGGACATAATGCTTGTTTGTTGGATATACTGATAGTCATTTGGAAATACTGCTAAACTATTTGATATGTTGTTAAAATGAACCTTTTGAAACTATGCATAATTGTGAAACTCAAGGTTAAATATCTTTACCATGCATGAATTGCATACATTAAGGGGGAGGAATGCTTTCTTAACTTTTTAAAAAGTATGCATATCATGAGGGGGAGTTTTTAAGAAAAATCTTACAAAGAACTCCAATGGTTTGCCATAAAAAAAAAAAGGAGGCGATTGTTAGCCTTAGTGGTTAAGGTATCCCAATCCAGTAGGTTTTGATGATAACAACCCATTAGTGACCCTAAGGTTAACTAATCTATGTACTCAAGTTCAGTATAGGTAAACAGGATGATACCAAAGCAAGCATAAGGATCAGATGAACCTTGATGAAGCAATGAAACCAAAGCCTACACAAGGAATACCCAAAGCACAACCAATCCGAGCATAAGTGAAGTATTATATGTATATGTATTGGGTTGTGTGTGAGGTAGGAAATTCTTGTAACTCTTGTACTTGTGATGTTAGTAAGAATATCTTGCAAGAGATGAGCAAATGCATGTGCATATAGTTCATGTTAGTATAGAACATCAAAAATGAGTTTTCACATGCATACCGAGTCATACTAGTGCATTAGATGTCAAAATGAGCTTTCAAACTTGGTTTCTTAATCAAAGACATCTTACACTCAATTGAAAACTCATTAGGACAAGTTTGAATTACCATTAGACTCAATATATCTCTTTTACACTTGTCCTAGCGTGGGCTACTTAATTTAGAGGCTTATTAGTGTGAAAAACAGGGGAATAGTCGACTAATGGAGTGCATTCGTTAACTAATAAAATTAATAGCCTAAATTGAATTTTTTCCTAAATGACTCATTGATGAATGGGCATGTAAGGACCCTAAAAATATATATAAATACGAGTAAAGCATGATAATAATAAAAATGGTCATTTAGTTAATATCAATACAAAGGTGTTTCTCTGTAAGGATCTTTAATTCCATGTTTGATGCCTAAGAAAGACCTTATCTAAGCGAGTACTCAGAGACCATTGCGGTTCAGTCACTCCGTAGAGGTCGGCCTGGTCAAAGTGAAATTTCATTGGATAAACATAATAGACATAGTTAATTACATATACAAGTATATATATAAAATAATATTTTTAACTGACATACATTGTAGAAATATATGATAAAATAATAATCATATAGGTGTTATTGTATATACTTCATAAATTTCGCAATAAAGGTGACCATCCCACACATCACTATACCCATTCCCACCTTCATACAAATATATAATTATTATACAATACATTAAGCAACCTCGTGACTATTCCCAAATGGGTCTCGAAGCTGTGTGGGGCCCACATAAGGTCTCGAAGTTGCGTGGGGCCCACATGACTGAGCTCACATAGGTCTCAAAGTTGTGTGGGGCCCACATGGGTGTTGGATTATAACTTGCTTATTCTTTGATAATAAATAATAAGATACAATTTATTAATAATTAATAATAATAATAATATAATTTATTAATAATAATTATTATTCTAATAATTGGAAGAGGACAAAGCCTCTCTCTCTCTCTCTCTCTCTCTCTCTCTCTCTCTCTCCTCTGTATAATATTTGGAAGGGGCCAAAGCCCCTTCCCATCACCCACTCACAAGCAACCGCCCCTGAGAATTCATTTTGAAACAAAATGCCCATTACAACACTTTCACTGAGAACGTAAGATTCCCACTAACAATTAAAAAAAAAAATTAAAAGTATCTTGATAACATATAAATCATATCCTAACTTTTGAATTCAATTTTGATTTCTTCCTTCCTAACCGACACACCCATCATGCATGCATGATTTCATAATATAGTATTATATATATATATATATATATAAAGATATATATATATTATTCCACTCCACTTAGCACCACTACCATGCATGCTTACCAATCTATACACATATAAAAATCATATAAGTAAGTCCCTCCTAATAATTGTACTCACTCAATAATAAATAACTCCATCATGCTATAATCATCAATAATGTAAGTTCCTGCACCATTCCCCACCCTTGCATTATGTATATATATAAAACAACAATTATAATAATAATAGATTCCTTTATTAGACATTTATTACTTTTGATTTTTGTCATCCTTTCTTCCTACTATCTATATAAGAAGCCTTGGTTATTCACGCTATACATAGGAGATCCTCCTATACCTCTCCTTACATGCAAAATTTCAGAGAAAAAAAGGAAAAATGAATGAAAGAATTGAGTGGTAAATTGAGAATTTCTTCATACTTGAAATTCTCACTCATCCACTCTTTCCAACCTCATTTTAAGAGATATTCATTGTGAACATTTTACAGGGTTAAATCAAGATAAATAAATTTGATTATGTTAGACTTTTATTAAATTTTACCTGAATTTATTTTTATGTATATTTAATTATATTAGTTTTATTTTTATACTTGCATTTATTTTTGGATTAAGAAATGTTCTAATCCCACTCAGGTAACTTGCAATTAACAAGCCTAAGGGATATTTTTTATAGTATATGAAAATACGTGTATATATATATACACATACATGTTTATGTGAATAAGGCCATTTTTAGTAGGCCTAAATGACGATTTGAACGAAAATGTTAAAAGAAAGTGTATATATATAATTAAGTATTATAGTTACAGTTTTAAAGTTCACAAGTTTAATTTAATAGTTATAGTGTATGGTTATAAAATTTTACTACTATAGTTGATGGTTATAGTTTTATGCAGTAATTTATTTATTTATTTATTATTTTAAATGCAGTTTTGAAATTACAGTATTAAATGTTATTTTACGAAATTATAATACAATGAAAGCTCATCTTGGTCACACACTAATAATAATCTCTTTTACTTATTGAGTGTCGTCTCACCTCAATCATTATTTTACATTACAGATAATTCTAAAGAGTGTACCAGAAATCTGGCGTAGCAAGTACATGAACGGGAATAGAAAGAGCAGTTTGTCATGCCCCCAAACCCACCAGGTGGACCTCGGCGTGTGATGAGACCATTCACATGTCCCTGATACCATTCACGTAGCGGAAAAAATTAAACAACCTCAAAAGAAATACCAGAGTACAATATATTTACAACCCAAAAAGAGTATAATAAAATTCTCCATATTACATCACCCGAGGAAAATAAAAACATAAACTATACATATAACTGATCTTCCCACCACTCAAAATTACCAAAAACTAACTTTGCCCCGGAGCCTTCTAAGCTCGATCACCTGAAGGACCTGAAAATGATAATAATATGTCGGGCTAAGACACCTCTCAGTAAAGAAGAAGTAAACTATAACAGTGTGTGGCAAAAAGTTTTTTAGTAGATACAAAATATATTCATCAATTTATCAACAACAATTGGCAAGGGGCATACAGACTGTAGTCATTCAAACATAACCAATATTTATAGTGAAAGTTCCCGAGAATAGGGAAGATTACATGCCTATACACGTACCTTTCCTCTGCTCTGATACCGTTTGTAACCTTACCCTTTAATTTAGATGCAGCAATAATTGATACTGATCATGGCACTCACCTTACTTGGTAAGCCCTCAAGGCAGAGAGTTTGACTTTGCCATAAGTATTCATGCAATTAAGTTCACATTCCAGCATTCACACACACTGCAATATCCATCACATTCCACACAATCATCCACACAAGATTCACACACTTCATTCACACCCACACAGGGTCTATATCCACATGGGATACCACACACTTCATTCACACCCACACAAGGTCCATATCCACATAGGATACCACAACCACACAAGTTACCATTCCACACACACCACAGTATCCATATTAAATTGGTAAAACGAACTCCTCATTCCACTGCCAACGTTTTACCCCCTTTATATAAATGACCATATAATGACCTCTTCATGCCACTGCCAACGTTATATGGTGATTTATATCAGGTATGATATAACGACCTCCTCATACCACTGCCAACGCTATATCGTAATTTGCATGAACCACAATACACATCAATGACATAACCAATCATCCAAGCACATTAACACATTCATCACAGTATTCACAAACAAGCAGCATTCCCAACAAGCAGTATTCACAAACAATTAATTTTAAAGGGTTATTCTTATGTCACACGGTTTTTTCCAATTATAAATTACATTCAAATGATCATTTTTCAAATGCCTAAACCATTCAAAAAATCATACTGTAATTATACGACCTTTATATTGGAAACTAATCGGTTCAAAATTAATAAAAAAAAAACTGGTATAACTTACTCCCTTTACCTGTTCCTCAAAGTTCTGCCTAAAACTTTCCAAAATCTCGAAACCTAGCTGCTCAAATTCACCGAGGATCGATGACCTACGTGCTGGGAGGAGGAAGAATGGATTGTGGAGCACTCAAAAGTGTTCTAGGAGGCTCAAAGTAGAGAGAGAGATGAGAGAGATTTGAGGCTGAGAGAGAGGAAATGTTTTTCCCTAAAAAAAATGACCTAAGATATATTTATAGGCAAGCTGTCCTAGCCGTAAATCGTCGACGGTTTTTCTGGCCACCATGAAACCGTCGATTGAAAACCTGAACTTAGAGATATCGAGAGCCTTTTTGGAAAAAATCGGTGACGATTTTGTTTGGGGTTCCCCTAATCGGTGAGGGTTTTCACCTGTCCTTCACAAATTTCTTATTTTTCCTTTCCTTTATTTATTTTCCTTTTTTTAATTTATTTTTCTTTTATTTTTTGGGTTTAGGTTACTACATTCTCCCCTCCTTACAAAATTTCCTCCTCGAAATTCATTAATCAATCATTTTCACACAATTAGAAGTTAAGTAACCACATTTCACACATTTAAACTTATTCCAACACGTGAACTTTTGCATCACTTAAAATTTAAATTAAATTATTCCTTATCCCAAACATAAACACATTACCTGCGCCTCGAGTAGTGTCTATCTCAGCTGGGGTAAGCGTGTAGACACGTGCCGGGCCGCCGCAAGGTACCAGATTGTTCCTCCAATTTTGATCAGGAGTGGGTGCATTGTTTGGCAGTCCCCAACACTCTCGGGCGTTATGGTCGTATCTACCGCACCTATAGCACACAACACCCCTGCCCCGACATTCACCCCATTGCCTCTGATTACATTGAGCATAGTGGGGGTGTGACGAATCGCCCTAACGTCCTCGATCATCCCTATCTAGCCTCTGACCCGCAATATCTCTGTCTCCCTTCCATGAACCCTTTCTGATATCTGCATGGGAACTAGGAGGCATGGGTCTCTTCCTCCATTCTGATGTTTCCGCACCTTTGTACATGCTCAACTCCTTTACGATGGCTTCATTCACCTACTCTGAGAAGTTCTGTATCTACAAGACTGCCACCTACTCGTGGATCCTTTGTTTGAGGCCTCTTTCAAATCTTCTCACCTTTTGATATTCATCTGGGACCATGAAAGGAGCGAAGCGAGAAAGCTCCACGAACCTAGCAGCGTACTGTTGTACTATGAAATGCCCTTGAGTCAGATTGAAAAATTCCTCCACCTTCGCATTCCTGGTGGTGCTGGGGAAATACCGATCGTAGAAGACCTCCTTGAAACGTTCCCAGGTCATCACCATAGGTACTGCTCGCTGTTCTTCTAGCAACTTCACCGCTTACCACCATCGTTCGGCCTCTCATGTCAACTTGAAGGTGGCGAAGAGAACCTTTTGTTGCTCAGTGCAGTTCAACACCACCAGTATTTTCTCCATCTCCAACACCCATGTCTCAGTTGTGATTGGGTCATTGCCACCTGCAAAAGCAGAGTGTTTTGAGAGGGTGAATTGTTTGATCGAACAACCCTAGTTTACAGGTGGGTAGCTCGATCCCTCGGGGTCCCATCTCATCTCTGCCCTTACCTGTCGAGCTATACCTCGCAGCAGTCTGGAGGTTTCAATCTCTTCTTCGATGGAAGCCTCCAACTCGTTCTCCCCTCCAGCATCCACGCCTTTACCTCTGGGATCCATCCTGAAGATAGGAAAGAGGTAAGTTTAAAATCTCCACATCTTAACATAACTGGCACAATTATAAAATAAGAAACCAGATTAATATTCAAATCCTCAATTAAACATCCAACACTCAATTAATCACCATTCATCAAATTACAATACTTAAATTATTAGAATTCCCTTTCAGAAACTTATCCCCATAATTCAAACATCCTAACCTTCGAGTTCTAATTTCAAGTTATAGTCTCTCTACTAGGAAACATTACCATCGATGGATTTATCGTGTTTTTTTGAAGCCAGCTACTACTTCAAAAAAACATAGAAGACCATCAAGAGGTTTTTACCCCCAAGGTTACAAAAAAAAAAAACTCAAAAGTCCTAACAATATCCTGATCTACTCGTTCCTATCCTCATCTTAACTCCAACCTATACTCTAGTATTAATCTTCCTAAAGTCTGCAAAACCTATAACCTAAAGATCTGATACCACTTTGTCATGCCCCCAAACCCGCCAGGTGGGGCCTAGGGTGTGATGAGACCATTCATTTGTCTCTAATACCATTCACGCAGTGAAAATAATTAAACAATCTCAAAAGAAATACCAGAGTACTATATATTTACCACCCAAAAGAGTATAATAAAATTCTCCATATTACATCACCCGAGAAAAATAAATACATAAACTATACATATAACTGATCTTCCCACCACTCAAAATTACCAAAAACTAACCCTGCCCCGGAGCCTTCCAAGCTTGATCACCTGAAGGACCTGAAAATGATAATCATACGCTAAGGTGAGACACCTCCCAGTAAGGAAGAAGTAAACCATAACAATGTGTGGCAAAAGGGTTTTTAGTAGATACAAAATATATTCTCTAATTAATCAACAATAACTGGCAACGCGCATACAGACTATAGTCATACAAATATAACCAATATTTATAACGAAAGTTCTCGAGAATAGGGAAGATTACACACCCATACATGTACCTTCCCTATGCTCTAATACCGTTTGTAACCTTACCCTTTAATTTAAGTGCGGCTACAACTGATACTGATCAGGGTACTCACCTTACTCGGTAAGCCCTCGAGGCGGAGAGTTTTACTTTGCCATAAATATTCATGCAATTAAGTTCACATTCCAGCATTCACACACATTCCAATATCCATCACATTCCACACAATCATCCACACGGGATTCACACACTTCATTCACACCCACACAGGGTCCATATCCACACAGGATACCACATACTTCATTCACACCCACACAGGGTCCATATCCACACGAAATACCACAACCACACCGGTTACCATTCCACACGCACTTCCCTGTTCATAGTAAATCAGTAAAAGCAAACTCCTCAATCCATTGCCAACGTTTTACCCCCTTTATATAAATGACCATATAACGGCCTCCTCATGCCACTGCCAATGTTATATGGTGATTTATATCAGGTACGATATAATGACCTCCTCATACCACTGCCAATGTTATATCACAATTTACATGAACCACAATTGTGACGACCTGCTTATTGACATCATCAAACCATTAATTATGTGACGACCTATTTATTTTCCACATATTTTTTTTATAATAATAAAATCAATATTACAAATTTCAGTAGATCATAATCCACCTGGACCCGTGGGTGCTAGGGATATATCAGAAACACATCACATGACTGGGTTGTGTGGCCCGAAGGCGAGACCTAATAATGGTTGGCTGACCACTGCCAAGTCAAAAGTACAGTTTGTAAGTCTGATGGGTCTGCCAGACCTGGTCCGTACACCAAGGGGGCTCACACACTTCTTATAAACCACATCGACCATCCAATCTAACACCACTCCGTACAGCGGCGTTAACACAGATATCATGATCGTGATGACCATGGACACATAGCAACAGTACCGTGGAAGCGTTAGCCTAGACCAAGCCAACCAGGTTCTGATATCATATAACATATACTGAAACTGTGATACATGGATATCTCATATCATTAATTATCAATCCAATCATATCATTTTGCATATATACGTATATTATGAAAAATCATCGGCCCGTACAACTGTATTTCACATTTTACCATAGCTCGGCCCGTACGCCGGCAAATCATATCATAGCATAGCCTGTACGCTAGCAAATCATATCATAGCACAGCTCGTACGCTGGCAAATCACATTCATAGCTCGGCCCGTACACCGGTAAATCATATCATAGCACAGCCCGTACGTTGGCAAATCACATTCATAGCTCGGCTCGTATGCCGGGAAATCATATACATAGCTCAGCCCGTACGCTGGCAAAACATATAAAAATCTCGGCCCGTACGTCGATTTTCCATTATAAAAATTCGTATCATAATCATATTTCTAGAAAACAATATTTCATAACAATTTCTACTCATGCCACACTGAACAGGTTTTTCATATATTCAACATAACATTATTTTCAACAGTGTTTTCTCAAATATAAATCATATATATGAACATATTTACTTTCTTGAAATCAAATGCTATATATATACATACATTTTCTTAAAAAGAACTAGCTTAGTTTATCCCCTTACCTGATTCCTAAAAAGCCCCTAAGAAAATCTATCCCGCACCCGCAGGGTTCCCAACTCAACACCCTGGAAACAACATTCCCCAGAACTAAAGTTCAATATTTATACACGTATAACACTTTCTACAACTATTAAAAATTTAAATATTGAGTAGAAAGTCTTACCCTGGATTTGGGATGGTTTCCACTTCAGCCCCATCGACGATCCGCTCTGGCCAACTTGCAGAGAACTTTCCCAGAAGCGTCGTGGTGGCTCCAAATAATCGAACCGATGGAAATTCGACCTGAAATCGAAGAGAGAAGGAGGAGGGACCGAAGGGTAGGAGAGAAAGAGGTGCTGCGCAAGAAATTTCAGCCAAAAATGAGTTTTAGGTCTATTTAAACTGTAGCCTTCATCGACGAGTCATGTCACCTCATCGACAAGGTCAATACAAAATTCGTCGACGAACTCTCCCCTTCGTCAACAAAATTCAGAAACCCCAAAATCACCCCCTCGGTATTTCCTCATCAACGAGCCACATCACCTCATCGACGAGCCCAATTATATTTTCGTCGACGAACTCCAACCCTCGTTGACGAGCTCCTATTATTCCATCGTCGACGAGTCCCCTATATTCGTCGACGAGGAGCTGAAAAATTCCTAATATTTATCCTTTCCAAAATGTAATGTCGTCAACGAAGTCGACTGCCTCCTTCTGTTTCCAGTTTCCATTTCCCTTTCTTTTATTATTTAAATACCATTATTCTTTGGGTCGTTACAACAATACACATCAATGACATAACCAATCATGTAGGCACATTAACACATTCATCACGGTATTCACATCCAACCAGGCATTGTTCTCAATCAAGCAGTATTCACAAACAAGCAATATTCACAAACAAGCAGTATTCACAAACAATTATTTTTAAAGGGTTATTCTTATGCCACACGGTTTTTTCCAATTATAAATTATGTTCAAAATCATCATTTTTCAAATGCCTAAACCATTTAGAAAATCATACTATAATTATACGGCCTTTATACTGGAAACTAACTAGTTCAAAATTAATAAATAAAAAAAAAAAAAAACTGGTATAACTCCCCTTACCTGTTCCTCAAAGTTCTACCAAAAACTTTCCAAAATCCCAAAACCTAGCCTCTCAAATTCACCAAGGATTGACGGACGATGTGCCGGGAGGAGGAAGAATGGATCGTGGAGCACCCAGAAGTGTTCTAGGAGGCTTAAAGTAAAGAGAGAGATGAGAAAGATTCGGGGTTGAGAGAGAGGAAATGTTTTTCCCTAAAAAAGTGACCTAAGATATATTTATAGGCAAGCTATCCCCATCAAAAACCGTCGACAATTTTTCTAACTACCTTGAAATCGTCGACAAAAAACCTAAACTTAGAGATACTGAGAGCCCTTCTAGAGAAAACCGGCGACAATTTTGTCTTGACCTTCACAAATTTCTTATTTTTCCTTTCCTTTACTTATTTCTCTTTTTTATATTTATTTTTCTTTTATTTTCTAGGTTCGGGTTACTACACAGTAGAATAAAAATTAGTATAATACCATTGAATTACGTTTGTGTATAGAATTTTTAAGAAATGATAATTTTTAAATACTTGAGATACATTTGTAATGAAGCTAATTAGTACTTTGATAATAAAAATAATTGATTTTTATTTGCTTCCGCTAAAAAATTATGTATAGGAACCCACTCAAGTTCTGGTCTTTACAAGGAATGACTCGTCGATGAATGGTGTTATTCATCAACAAAAAACTCCAGTAGCTAAACATGTTTTTCAGCCTAGGTGACTCATCGATGAAAATGGGTGACTTGTCGACGATTGAGTGCAACTCATCGATGAATTTATGGCACTCATCAACGACTAACCTCGAGCACCTATAAACAACGGGTCGTTAACAACTAGTTCTCAAGCCCAACAAAGGGCTTTCGCACTGAGAACAACAACCTGGGGTTCTTGGCTATAAATATGAGCTATTAAAATGATTTTGTAGGACTTTTGGAGCATTATTTGTGAAATTTTTTTTTGTGCATTCTTCTAGGTTTTACACTTGCTCAAAGCTCTTTTACTCCTTATTCTTGTTATACATCATTTGCTCAAGAGAGTAGTGTGAGGATTCAATTTGTATTATCAGCTCAATAAGGAGCATCTTCTGTATTCACTTCATTTCTTATTGTTGATTGATTGTGGGAGTGAAGGTTCTTGGTGAGCCATTTGTAAGGAAGTTCTTGATGAACTCCTTATTTCAGCTCTTGGTGAGCAGTTAGGATTGGTTCCCAATTTGTAAAGGTTTCTCCCTCTTGAAAGGAGATCGATTAGTGGATTTGGCCATCCTTGAGTTGGTCTCAATTAGGTGTGAACATAGGCTGGGTGTCGAACCACGTTAAATTCGCAGTGTTAAGCTCTTTTCTCCCTTATATACTTTATTTATTTGTCTCGTCTACTTTACAATTTCTTGCGATAGAAATCACTTGTTTCTTGCCAAGTTTTAATTGTTTTGTAAAAAAATACCTTATCCGCGAAGAGTGTCTATTCACCCCGCCTCTAGACACACTCTTCGGCCAACAATAACTTATGGTTTGTCTACATTTTGAGTAATATTCGAGATGATTTTGAACTTAGATTGTGCAAATTTAAATAAAATAAAATAAAATAAAATTTTATTTTATGTTTTTTTAAAAAAAAATTCATAGAAATTTAAATTGAATTCTTGAAATGTGTACTTCCAAATTTAGGGTTAGAATTTTATATAAAAATTAATGATGTATAAAATTAAAATTTTAAGGCATCAAGATAGGTTTCTCTAATTATCAAATAAAACAAATCAAACTTTCAAAATCTAGTTCGCAATTATTAAGTTAGTTGCAAATAATGGAGCACCCACAAATCGCTAAAATGTTCTAGTTTTAGAAAGTTGGTATCTTTTAGTAAGTTGCTGTCATAATCTTATTAGAGTTTCTTTTTTAACCTGAAAAAAAATTATCAATATTTTGTCAAACCTTGATATTTCTCGAAGTCAAAAACTATTAGTTCGTTTATAATTTGAATCGTGTTTGGGAGCATGAATATGAATCTTTAGTCTTGCATTTAGATTTGAGTTAAAGTAAATTGAATTTTACATTACGTTTTGTCAAAGCCTACGTAAATTCAAATCAAAGTCTTAAAATTTGTGCAGAAAGATGAGAAGTGTGGATTTAAAAAGTGATCTAGATTTCAATTTTTAGAATTTTAAGTCCAGTGGGTTGCACTTTGTCAATGCTCAACAACTAAGATTGTGATGTGTTATGTGACATTTTCACAAAAAAAATAAAGTAATTTTTTGAAAGTTGGAATCGTTTAGTAAGTCATAGGAGTTTTTTCTCTTAATGAAAAAAAAAAAGTGATCATTATCTTCTCTAACCTTTGCTTTTTTGGAAAGAAAAAACTTCTACTTTATTTACATTTTGAGATCTGAAAATTTATATAAATTAAGTAAAAGTCTATAAAAATTTATATTAAATTTTATCAAAATTCACATACATCTAAACTAATTGTACATTTTTAGTATTCGACTTCAAATTAAAAATACTGTCTACAAAAAAAAAAAAAAATGTAAGACATTTTTATACTATGAAATTTACATAAAATTATTTTAAAAAAAACTAAAATGTTCAACAAATATAATTATAGTAATAAAGAAATTAATAGTTCGTGTAATATTGAATTTTATCTGAGGGATTGATTTAAGATAGATTCTGGGCAAGTAATTGAGAGAGAGAGAGGGAGAGAGAGAGAGAGAGAGAGAGAGAGAGAGAGAGAGAGAGAGAGAGAGAGTACACATTTTGCGTGTGAGAGATAATTGAATAGGGAGATTGCAGAATGTGTGTGAAAGATATTTGAAAGGGGGAGAGGAATACCATTCACAAATAAAAAATAATAATATATTTAAATTTTTTATTAATTTTTTAAAACATAATGTAATGAATATTATTATCATATATATATAAGAATAAAAAAAAGGATCATTATTCTGTTTGGGCATTTTTAAGATTAAAGTTTATAGCTGGTTTACATGGACGATATTTAAAAATATAATTTTTGCATATTTAATTTATATTTGTGTGAATTTAAACAAAAATCAATAAAATCTTATATTACATTTTCTTGAAATTCACACATACTCAAATCAAAATCTTGAAATCTATACTTCAAAAGATAGGGTAAGAATTTTATTTGAGAAATTAATGATGTCTAAAATTAGATTTTTTGGTTATCAAGATAATTTTATTTTTTAATTATCAAACAAGATAATCAAACAAATCAACCTCCAAAAGTTTTTTTTAACCAAAAAAAAAAAAAACTAATCACTACTTCAAATACAGCATCTGAATGTATCACTTGTGGTACATGAAGAGAATTATTAATTTTGTATATTTTCTCCTTAATAATACATTGCTATACATGGCATTTTATACATAATCAATGATGAATGCGAGAGCTATACACAGTGAATTTGGAGTAATCTCAGTCAAGATTCACGGAGATAATGGAGGCTTGACCGGTGGAGTGATTGAACGCTTGATTGGAGGAGCAATGGTAGGTGTTGACTTATCATGCCCCCGCAAGATTGACTGACCGTTGAGGACATCAATCTTGGTTCAATGAGAAGGAAAGAAGAATCGAGGTAGCGGCTTGGTAAGAGAGTCAACTAGTTTATCAGAAGTATGAACATGGGAAACGCTTAGGTGACCTGTAGCAACTTGATCGCTAACAAAGTGGAAGTCGATAGCGATGTGTTTCATACAAGAATGAAAGATTAGATTGGCACAGACATAAGTAGCACTCATGTTATCATAGTAAATGACTGGAGTAGAGGTTACAGGTACATGCAGCTCTTGAAGAAGATTCATTACCCAATTTATTTCAACTGCAATAAAGGTGATGGCTCGATATTTAGCCTTGGTGGAGGAGTGAACAATAGTCTTTTGCTTTTTAGAACTCCAAGAGATGGGATTGGTGCCAAGAAAAAGAACATAAGCAGAGGTTGAAGTCCGATCATTAGAATCACCAGCCCAATCAGCATCGGCAAATGCATAAAGTATTTGTGGTGATTTTTTGCGAATCATGATGCCAAAGTCAAGAGTTCCAACCATATAGCAAAGCAAGTGTTTAACTACAGACCAATGAAGAGTGAAAGGAGAATGCATGAAATGAGATAACTTGTTAATGGCAAAGGACACGTCAAGACGTGTCAACGAGAGATATTGTAATGACCCAAGAGTTTGACGATACAAAGTAGCATCAATTGGTGGAGAGTCATCTGACAATATAAGAGCTTCAGTAGTTGCAAGAGGGATAGAGACAGGCTTGGCATTGTCCATGTTAACTCAATGCAAGAGGTCTTGGATATATTTTCTTTGAGACAAAAACAAACCATTAGAGGTAAAGTGAGCTTCAATCCCAAGAACATATGTGAGATTACCAAGATCCTTAAGAGAGGATCGTTTGGAAATATCGGTGATAAAGGCAGTCACATGAACAGTAGAGGATCCAGTGACGATGATGTCATCCACATAAACTAATAGATAAAGAAATGTGCCTGAAGAGTGAAGTGAAAACCAAGGTGTAGTCCCAAGAGGGGGGTGAATTGAATTTAAAAAGTTTCTTTTGATTCCTTTTAAGAATCCTTAACCTCTTTTACTTCTTTTAATGAATTCTTGACTTCTTGTTGATTTATTCAATACACAACAAATATTTAAGTCTTTATACAATTCACAACCATACAATTATTTAATCAATCAAGTAAACAACCAATCAACCAAACCAATTATCCAATCAACCACAATATCCAAACTAAGATATAAGATTCAGCTTTTGTTTGTTTGCAGCCATGTATATATGATTTTGATTCAACGTCTTAAAGTAAAGATTGATAATGCAAGTTTGCTGATATAAAGCCCTATATTAATGATTTTTCTTTCTCAAAATGAAGTTCCATATAAAATCCAACACTCTTTCCAAAAACTTAGACTTTAAATAAACTTTCAGTCAAAGAGTCTTTGGGTATTTCACCAATCAACGTACTTCCTTATGGTTTCTACAAAGTATGGATCAACCAATGTACTCCCTTTTAGTTTCCGCAATCCCAAAAACAAATAAACCTTAAGCTTATTTAATATCTAATCCTCGTAGTGTATGTGATTAAGGAATTTAAAACATCCACGCAATTTATATAGGCTAAAAGTAAAGAGAGTAAGGGAAAAAGAGAGACACCGAGTTTTTACGATGTTTGACTTATCCCCAACCTACGTCCTCGCCTTTGGTAAACCACCAAAGGATTCCACTAAACCAGTTCCTTTTTGGGCAGAACAAGACCATTACACACTCCTTCATTAGGCTAGAGCCCGCCTCTCCAAGTGATACTCCTCACTCGGTCACTTCTTCAATTAGGCTAGAGCCCGCCTCTCCAAGCAATACCCCATGCTTGGTCAAAGATCCAAACACCTTGAATCGTCCAAGAGCTGCAAGAAAATATGAAGTAAACACTTCGTACAAAAAAACTCTCAAACAGAGCAGATTAGTACAACATTCAACACTATGTATTTCAAGAATTTAAATATCAATATGAAATATAATTGAAGCTCAAGTGTAGAGATCACCAAGGGTTCTTTTACGATTTAGAAAACTTAGTATGAGAACCGTAGGTTGATAATTCAGTAGCAATTCAGATGAATTCCCTTAGCAAGAGTATGAGCAATAGAGAACTTTGAGAGAGATTGAGAGTTTGATTTCAAGAATGTTGTGTGATTGCCTTGGTTTTAATTTCTTGAGGTTAAGGTCGTATTTATAGACTTTTTAGGATTAGTTTCCTTGTTCCCCAAGTTAATTGGAGTGTACACCAAGTTTTTATAACGTTAACATTTGAAAAACTAATTTTTAAAATTTTCCTGTTGGAGTTTAAAATTCAAGTTCCCATGGAGTCATTCGGTTGGACAGGTGACTGGGTAGTTCATTTTTTAGAGTTAGTCGGTTGGATAGGCTGCTAAGGTCTTTCTGTCTACCAGAAATAAGTTCCATTAATTTGTCAATTGGCTGGCTCAACCACGTTAAAAAATAGTCAGTCACCTAGGCCTTGTTAGTTGGCTAACTGATCTCAGTTCAAATTGTCAGTCAGCTGGCCAATCTCAGTGTGTTCTGGTCAGTCAACTGACCAGTCCATTTTCTGAAAAACTTTCATTTTTTATTTTTAAACTCTTTTTTTATTTGAAAGGCTCAAATGTGACTTGTCAAAAACATTTTCCAGGGTTTTAAAATCTAGTCTCTAAGTCCATATTCAACCTTAAAAGAGCTTCAACAATATTTCAAAAGATATTTAAAATATGAAGCACTTGTATAAAGATTTCTAAGACTTTGAACATGTTTGATCCTTGTGAGTCATGAAATCATTACTCAACCAAATATGTTAAGTTTCACTTGTTTGTTAGCATCAAAATAGGATGTTAAATCATGTACGACCAACAATCTCCCCTTTTTTTATAATGACAAACAAAGAGCAAAAATATGAGTAAGCCTTAAAAAGATTCTCCATTACAATAAGCATCATCTTAACAATATTTGTAATTTCAAGATCAATATCAATACCAATTTCAATATCATACAATATCATGCTCATCACACCATTCAAGTTCAAGATCATCATTCAAGTTCAAATACTTCTCCTCCTTTTTATATGTATATCATGTTTTTAATACCATGTTCATTTTTTGCTCAAAACTTCTCCCCCTTTTGACATCAATCAAAAAGAGAAAGATATATGTTAACTTTGGTGCAATCCCAAGAGGGTGGGTGAATTGGAATTTACAACTTTTTCACCTAGGTTAATTTATCCAACAATAGTATATACACAACCTAGGGTCAATCTATACAATTTCCAAATGCGTAGATAAGTATAATGTGGAAATTAAGTCATACACATCATTCACCCATAACATACATGTGCTATAAGTATAAACTGCAGAAATAGAGACAAACACACGATATGTTATCGGGGTTCGGCCAACTATGCCTACGTCCCCGCCTCTAACTCGCAAGCCAGAGGATTCCACTAATAGCTCACTTAAGGGTGGAGCAACATCGTTTACAACCAGGTCAAATTAACACAGGGCTGACCTCAACCTTAACTAGGTCAATTAGCGGGGCTGACCTCAACCTACACGCCTTAACAGGACGACGCACCTAGCTTTCCTAACCGGGTCTAAGCCAATCCGGGACTATTCCAGGGCTAGTCTCCCTCTTCAGGCCTGTGCCTGGAAATACAATAGATTTGAAATACAATCAAATGGTACAGTGATTATGCTTTCGTGTAAAGAAGATATGTACCCAGTTATGCACAGTATAATCAATACACTACCAAAAGATAGGATTTGATAAGCTCGATGTAGTCTAAGTGTTTACTCTCAAATATTTATGCAAATATAACAATCAGAGTGTGAGAGTGTAAATGGTATGATCTTTGTGTCAAAATAATATTTGAATCACAATGCACACACACAGATTACAAGCACACTTCAAATATCTCAATAACTAATATTTCTCAATATAAACCATAAGAAATATTCAAAGATGGTTTGCAAAAATATTTATTTGATCTTTGTAATAAAAAGATATTCTCAATCAAAAAGTATAGTAACAAAGATCTTCAGCACGCAAGCAAATATCTCAAAATATTTTTCTTAAGATAAATCACAAAAGATATTTGAAAAACGATTTGTAAAATATTTTTCGCAACCAAAACTCAATATGAATTCTTGAGTATCGCAATGAAAATGCAAAACTCAGAAGCCCAAGGAAGTTTTCTTATGGAAGGCTTATTTATGAAGCCCCCTAGGAGAACTTGTAGCTTACTCTCTATGAAATATAGATCACAAATAAAACAACCAAAAGAGAGTTTAAGCTAGGTGAGATAAGCACAAGAATACTCTTACAAGTAGGTATTTGCAATATAAATGAGTAAGAGTAGGAGTTTAAAGCTTGAATATGAAATATGGGTTTTTTGAGATTAAGAGGATTTTGGCTAATTATATTTGCTAATCTCATACTAATTATTCCAAATGAGGGGGTATATATAGACTACCCCTAAAATATAACCGTTAAGGACACATATGGGATTATTAGGAAAGTTTTATTATATTTTAACCAAGTTACCCCGTTTAAAAATATTAACCACGGTAAAAATTAAGGAGCAACCCGAGAGGTCCGGTCGACCAGGACTCAAATGGTTCGGTTGACCAGGAGGTTTTTGAACTGAGGGCTCGGTCGATCGGAAGTGGGCGATTTCTCAAATTTTCGAGGTTCGGTCGATCGGGCCATTTTGAACTACCTGGTTCGGTCGACCAGACCGCTAGGAAATTTTTTGAGGACCCTCTGATCGACCAGGTAGTTGGAGTACAAAAGTGGTCGATCGACTGGGAGGTCAAAATGTTGACTCCCAGGTGGTTCGGTCGACCGGGGTCAAATGAACTGTAAGGGCTCGGTCGACTGGGAGGTCAAAATGTTGACTCCCAAGTGGTTCAGTCGACCGGGGTCAAATGAACTGTAAGGGCTCGGTCGACCAGAAGGTCAAAATGTTGACTTCCAAGTGGTTCGATCGACCGGGGTCAAATGAGCTATAAGGTCTCGGTCGACCGGGACCTTGGTCAACGATTGACCCAGGTCTGGTTCGGTCGACCAGGCCAAAAATGAATTGATTTGGCCGGTCGACCGAAAGTGCACCAAGTGTGCATTTCGGTCCCGTCTTGACACAATCAAGCCCTATTTAAGTGTCTAACAATCATATGTGTACATGTGTGTGTCCTAGGGTCATTTTTGAGCCTTTTTCAAGATACCGAAAAAATTCGGTGTCGGTCGACCGGTGTTCCCTAAGGTCCATCTATGGTCTTGAGCTTATCGATCCTACCATGCAGATAAGACATTAATTATTACAGACCATGTTCTCCTAATTACTATTACAGACCCAAATAAATCATTAAATTACAATACAACATAAATAGGGTCTTCAGGTCTTCACTTCATGTGTCGTGTGCGTGCACCATAAGATACGTTCGATCGGTCCTGCACATAAACTCATCAAACCATTAAATACTAGAGTATTTGTCATAATCAAAACAGGGTATAACCCATAGGGTCAACAATATAAAAAATGATTAAGTTCAAATAAAATAATATTTTGAGCATATGAATATCAAACATGCATATCAAGCATATGTACACACTCAATTTATTACTTTTCAATATGGCATGTGTAGTGTGCTTCAATAATCAAAATAGTCATGATACCAATTTAAAATTTCATATTTGTAATTTATGATACCAATTGAACTTTTGAATTTGTGATACCAATTGAAACATTAAAGAATAACACTAATTAACCATTTCATTAATTCATGATACCAATTAAAAATAATTCATGATATTAATTGAAAAATTACATAATACCAATTTGAAAATTTCTTATGATACCAATTTAAAATTAGGGAGAAACAAAACATAGTATAAGCAATGAGTCATATGGCTCCCCTTGAATTTAATACATTCAGATTTGATACTAATTATGTTTTCAAAATTTATCATCTATGTTTCAAACATTTATATCATGTATATGCTTATGGATACTAACATCAAATACCAATATCATGTCATGCTCATGGATTTGTCATGCTCAAATACCAATTTATATATTCACGAATACCAATATATCTTATAGATACCAATGCTAATGTCACATTATTCTCAGCTCATGAATACTAGATTATTTAGATGCAAATTTTACATTTATCCATGAGATCCATTATTAGCACGCATGGTCATGAATTAATTTCACATTCATATATCAATATCATACCAAAATATATGCTTCTATATCATGCTTTTATGCTCAGATTTTCAAAACATAATGATCCATAAATCATCAATATTTTCATTGCCTTTTAAGATACTAATTTCAAAATATACACATGTAGCATATAGCATATCATATAAGCATGGAATATATCATTATCATGTGCATTCTACTACACTTTTTCTTAGATTGTTCTTATGTTGCTCAAGTATCTTTTATTCTCAAATATATTTCATTTTGAACTTGTTTTAAAAATTTTGCCTTTAGTCAGTCGGCCCATCTTATGGTTCGTCGGCTGACCTTTGTTTTTTAAAGTTTCACCATTTTTCTGCCAAACTCTCTTCTTTATTCAATAATATCAATTTGCTTCAGATCTTCTTTTCTTTTGTTTTCATATAAACATCCAAAATTTCTAATTTCTTAATGCTTTCTAATTTAATCCTTGTATAATTCATTCATTGATTTGAGGCCAACAATTTTCATTAGTGAAATAAGCATTAATAAGGTTGAATAATTTTATCCTTATTCTCTATTTCACTTTGTTCAATATCTTTGTATGATTTTCCATAGATTTGATATCAATTGAAGTTTAAGGATTTAATCATATTATTTCATCTTGGTACCCATACTTTCTTGGGTTCGGATTGTTTAGAAAGTGATGATTCTTTAATTCTCAAAACTTGTTTTGTTTTCATACCTTTCCTTTTTAATGAACATTCAAAATTTATATGTCCCTTTTTCTTACATAGAAAACATATGGTATGTGTGTAGGCATTTGAAGATGTGCTAGCATAATTTTTAGATTCTTTTGTAAAGTATCTCATGTAAAGATTCTTTTTTTCTTTGTATTTTCAATTCCATTGAATCCTATGTCTTCTTTATTTAAAGACATTCTTTGTGAGCTAATCATTTTGTCAAAATTTTCTTTTCCTTTAGTGAAATTGTAATGATTTTGGCTTGATCCTCATTTTTCTTCTTAAGATCATTTATTTCAGAATTTTCTACATTTTTACCATTTTCTTGGTTTTGAGACATCTTAGTAATCTTATTCTCTAATTCAGAAATATATAAGTCTTTCTCATTTTCCATAAAGTATTGAGATCTTAAGTCTTCTAATTCATTCATCAATTTTTCATTCTTGCTCTCTAATTTCTTGATTTCCAATTCTTTTTCTTTTTCAACAAGATTTTTAGACTCTAATTCATTCATCACAGCTTCATTCTTACTTTCTAGTTTCTTGATTTTCAAATCTTTTTTTCTTTTCAGTAAGATTTTTAGCTTCTAACTCTTTTATCACTCCTTCATTCTTGTTTTTCAATGATGTGTATCTTTTAGTCACATTAACTAACATCTTATGCACCTTAAATAAATCATTTTGTAACTTTTCATAAGATGACATGCTTTCATCATTGGATTCATTAGATGAATTATCACAAGAACTATTTAAGGATTTGGATCAGGAGCTTTCCTCATTGTCCCAAGCCATATAGCAAGCAACCTCTTGGTCACTTGATTCATTATCGGAACTACTTGTACTCAAATTGTCTCAATTAGTGGCTTTCATAGCCTTTTTATTTTTCTTCTTAGAATCTTTCTTGAGTAGTGGGCATTCTGGTTTTATGCATCCATCCTTCTTGCAATTATAACATGTGGGGATTTTATTCTTTGATTTCTTTGTATTTGTTTCTTCTTCATCTGATTTCGAGTTTTGGACTCTTCTTTTGAATTTATTTTTCCTTCTTAGTATTCTTGCAAGTTTCTTGGATATGAAGGCTACTTCATCCTTTTCATCTTCACTACTAGATTTTTCTTTTGAGGCTTTGAAGGCTATAGATTCTCGGGTTTAGTTTTTCCACTTCTTTCATTCATTGTCATTTCATATGTGAGGAGAGAACCTATAAGTTCATCTAAGGAGGTGTTTTTCAAATTTCTTCCTTCGGTTATTGCAATGACTTTTGGTTCCCATATAGGTGGCAACCGTCTAATTATTTTTCGGATCATTTCATAGGTGATATATGTTTTTCCTAAGGCATTGAGGGAGTTAATTATGTGGGTGAACCTAGTGTACATACTAGTGATGGATTCTTCCGGGTTCATCTTGAATGCTTCATACTCGCTTGTGAGCATGTCTATTCTACTATCTCTAACATCAATGGTTCCTTCATAAGTAACTTCTAATTTATCCTAAATTTCTTTCGCTGATTTGCAAGCCATGACCCTATTGAATTCCTTCATATCAAGAGCACAATACAATGCATTCATAGTTCTTGAATTTACTTGTAACATCCTATGGTCATTGTTGGTCCATTTTTTTTCTTCTTTGGGTATTTCCTTACCATCTACAATTTTAGTAGAAATTAAGTCACCATGTGTGACAAACTTCCAAGATTTCCAATCCATGGTTTGTAGATATATTCTCATTCTTTGTTTCCAAAATGTATAATTTAAACCACAAAAGATAGAAGACCTAGTAGAGGATTGTCCCTCTCCAAAGGGAGCTACACCTAAGTGTGCCATCTAGATCTTTCTATAGCTACTAATTAAGATTTGTTATAACCCTGCTCTGATACCAATTAAAAACCAAGGTGTAGTCCCAAGAGAGGGGTGAATTGGGTTTAAAATTTTTTTTTTAATTCTTTTTAAGAATCCTTAACCTCTTTTACTTCTTTTAATGAATTCTTGACTTCTTGTTGATTTATTCAATACACAACAAATATTTAAGTCTTTATACAATTCACAACCACATAATTATTTAATCAATCAAGTAAACAACCAATCAACCAAACCAATTATCCAATCAACCACAATATCCAAACTCAGATAGAAGATTTAGCTTTTGTTTGTTTGCAGCCCTATATATATGATTTTGATTTAATCTCTTAAAGTAAAGATTGATAATGCAAGTTTGTTGATATAAAGTCTTGTATTATTGATTTTTCTTTCTCAAAATGAACTGCAATATAAAATCCAGCACTCTTTTTAAAACCTTAGACTTTAAATAAACTTTCAGTTAAAGAGTCTTTGGGTGTTTCACCAATCAATGTACTTCCTTATAGTTTCCGCAAAGTATGGATCAACTAATATACTCCCTTTCGGTTTCCGAAATCCCAAAAACAAATTAAGCTTAAATTTATTTAATATCTAATCCATGTAGTGTATACGATTAAGGTATTTAAGACATCCACACAGTTTATATATGCTGAAAGTAAAGAGAGTAAGGGAAAGAGAGAGACATCGGGTTTTTACGAGGTTTGACTTATCCCCAGCCTACGTCCTCACCTTTGGCAAACCACCAAAGGATGCCACTAAACTAGTTCCTTTCTAGGCTGAACAAGACTGTTACACACTCCTTCAGTAGGCTAGAGCCCGCCTCTCCAAGTCATACCCCTCACTCAGTCATTCCTTCAATTAGGCTAGAGCCCTCCTCTCCAAGCAATACTCCACACTTGCTTAATGATCTAGATACCTTGAATCATCCAAAAGCTACAAGAAAATATGAAGTAGACACTACATACAAGAACACTCTCAAATAGAACAGATTAGTACAACATTCAGCACTATGTACTTCAAGAATTTAAATGTCAATATGAAATAGAATTGAAGTTCAAGTGTAGAGATCACCAAGGGTTCTTTTTTTGATTTAGAAAACTCAATATGAGAACCATATGTTGATAATTGAGCAGCAATTTAGATGAATTCCCCCAGCAAGAGTATGAGCAATAGAGAACTTTGAGAGAGATTGAGAGTTTGATTTCAAGAATGCTGTGTGATTGCTTTGGTTTTAATTTCTTGGGGATAAAGTAGTATTTATAGAATTTTTAGGATTAGTTTCCTTTCTCCCCCAAGTTACTTGGAGTGTACACCAAGTTTTTATAACGTTCACATTTAAAAAAACTAATTTTTAAAATTTTCTCGTTGGAGTTTAAAATTCAAATTCCCGTGGAGTCAGTCGGCTGGATAGGCGACTGGGTATTTCATTTTTCAGATTCAGTCGCTGGACAAGTGGCTAAGGTCTTTTTGTTTACCAGAAATAAGATTCATTAATTTGTCCGTCGGCTAGATTAACCACATTCAAAAATAGTCAGTCGGCTAGGCCTTGTCAGTCGGCTGACTGATCTCAGTTGAAACTATCAGTCAGCTAGGTAGATTTATTCATTTTGGTATTTTGTTAGTCGACTGGCCAATCTCAGTGTGTTTTGGTCAGTCGGCTGACCAGTCCATTTTCTAAAAAATTTTCATTTTTTATTTTTAAACTCTTTTGTTATTTGAAAGGCTCAAATGTGACTTGTTAAAAACACTTTCCAGGGTTTTAAAATCTGGTCTCTAAGTCCATATTCAACCCTAAAAGAGCTTCAACAATATTTCAAAAGATATTTAAAATATGAAGCACTTATATAAAGATTTCTAAGACTTTGAACATTCTTGGCGTTTGAGTCTTCATGCTTGTCTTCTGAGCTCTCTCTATTTGCTTTTCTTTGGCTATTTTGTTTTTCTTTAAGCCTTGATATACTCTTGATCTTTCTCTCATATTCTTCAAGCTTTAAAATATCATCTTGAAATCCATGCTTTAAGCTTCATATGATTATCCTTCTTTGATGTAAAAGTTTGCAATGGATCTTTTACCTTGCATTTACACGCTTGATCCTTGTGAGTCTTGAAATCATTACTCAACCAAACATGTTAAGTTTCACTTTTTTGTCAGCATCAAAATATGATGTTAAGCCTTGTAAGGCCAACATGAAGCATAAATAAGGAGGTGTCCGACTAAGAGTTGGTGAAGCCTTTCGAGATAAGAAAATTGCAAATTTCATGGTAGCATACATGAGGTGCTTGTTGAAGCCCATATATGGCCTTGTGTAAGCAACATACATAATCAGGAAGATCGGGGTTGGTGAATCCAAGTGGCTGATTCATGAAAACCGCCTCAGATAAAGAGCCTTGCAAGAACACATTATTTACATCCAATTGGCGAATAGGCTAATCGTTAGTCACAGCAAGAGTAAGTAATAATTGAACAGTTGCAGGTTTGACAACTGGGTCGTAGGTTTCAGAAAAATCTATCCCAGGTCATTGATGGAAACCGTTAGCCACTAAGCGAGCTTTATAACGAGCTATGGACCCATTAGGACTTTTCTTAATTCTATAGACCCACTTACACCCAATAACGTTTTGTGTAGGATTGTGTGGAACAAGAGACCATGTGTGATTGGAGAGTAAGGCATTGTATTTGTCGCTTATGGCTTGTCGCCAGGAGAGGTATTGCTAGGCCTGTTTGAACGTGGAAGGTTCAATAGTGGAGGGAGTGGTGGTGGTTGTGTGAAGGTCAAAGATACATTTTGGCTTTGTAATTTTATTGCGTAGCCTGATATTATAAGGATAAGGTTGCGTTGGAATTGTAAATGAGATACTTACATGGGAAGGAGTTGATGCATCCAATGGTGGAGGCGTGGAAGAGGGTCCCGAGGATGAAATGGCCTGGTGGGGAGATTCACTCTGATAAGGAGAAGACTCACCATGTGAAGTAGAAGTAAGAGGAGGAGATGTAGATTCAACTCAAGGATGGAGGTGACAGGCACTTGGAAGTGATTAGGAGAAGTTGTAGGAATGGACACCTGAGTTGATTTAGATAACCAATTGGTGAAGGAAGGTAAGATGAAAGGTGATGCAGTGTGAGACTTGATATTATGAAGGGGAAATGTGTGTTCCACAAAAACGACATGTCTAGATATGTAGAGTTTATTGGTGGAGGGATCAAGACACATATAGGCATGATGTGGAGTTGAGTAGCCAACGAATATACAAGGGTGGGACCATGGTTGGAGTTTGTAAAAGGTGTAGGGGCGCAACAATGGATAACATAGACAACTAAATATTTTCAAGGATAAATAATTAGGTGACTGCTTAAAGAGATGAGAGAATGGATATTGGTTACGTGTTGTTGGAGAGGGCATTCAATTGATAAGGTAAACGACGGCTTGAATTGCTAAGGACCAATATTTGAGTGGAACAGATGCATGATGTAGAAAGGCTAGTGTAGTTTCAACAACATGGTGATGTTTACGCTCAGTCGTGCCGACATGTTCTGGGGTATGAGGAGGAGATTTGAGATGTTGAATACCAACTCATGAGAGAAAATGTTTGAGGCGGGTGGCTTCGCCACTTCCATATGTATAAACTATTTTAATCTTTGTAGAAAAATAATTTTCAACAAGAGATTTAAATCGTTCAAATACATAAGAAGCATCTGACTTTTTTCTTAATAGGATACAACCAAGTGTATTTAGTAAAGTAATCCACAAAAATAACATAATAGTGAAAATTATCAAAAGAGGGGAGAGGAGCAGGATCCCAAACATCCAAAAATAAAGTTTCCAAAGGTCTAGAACAAGTTAAGGACGAGACGCCAAAAGGAAGTTTGTGACTTTTATTACATAAGCATACATTACAATGATGAGACAAGGAACTAGACTTAGAGAAAGGTAGTTTATGAGATGTAATGATTTGATGAAGAATTTTGGTGGATGGATAACCAAGACGATTGTGCCAGAGACTAATGGTGGGAAGTTTGGATCTAGACAGGTTTGTTATGAGAGCCGAGTGTTGTGGTGAAGAGGTTGTTCTGCTAACTGAAGTAGGGCACTCATAAAAGTTTCCTTTATTCCGGCCTTACACCAAGGATGCCCCCGTGGTTAGATCCTCCACAAGAAAAAAAAAAATTAGGAAAAAAATTCAATAGAGGTGTTATTCTGAGAGCAAAATTGAGAGATAGAAAGAAGATTTTTCTTGATGTTAGGTGCACATAAAACATTATTGAGTTTGAAAGTGGAATCACATGAATTAAGAGTGTTAAATCCAATATAAGTGATAGGAATGTTATTACCATTTCCAACCATGACGTCATCATTGCCACCATACTCTGAGTGAATGGATAGGTTATGCAAATATGAGGTGATGTGATGAGATGCCCCAGAGTCAACTATACTACCTAACTGATTACTCGAAGTGTCATGAGTTGTGAAGTTGGCTTGTGGCCAAAGTGATGGGTAAGGAATGTGATCTGCATACTTTGGCAACATGACTAGGCTTGTCACACAATTGATAGACAACTCGAGGTTGATTCCCATTCAAGTTAGGTCTCCAAGTCTGATTTGAGTAGTTTGACAAAAGTCCTTGAGTCTATAGACCGCTGGAAAAATTTGGGTTGCCATGGTTTCTATAGGAATTCTATTGGAGCTGATTGTTGTTGTTCCTTAGCTAGCCATTATTGTTTCCTCTGAATCAAGACTGGTTTAGAAAGGAATTGAAGGTGTCGTTTCTACCTTTCTTGTTGCGTTGCTTTTGTGAATATTGGGCAGTGATGTGAGAGTCTGTCGAGTGTAATTGCTTGAGGCTCGTTTCATAGTTCATGAGTTTGTCTACTAATTCTTCAAAGGATATGGGTGATTCTCTTGCACGTAAGGCAGCTTTGAGTTCTTTGTAATCATCGGTGAGACCATTGAGTGTATGTACCACTATTTCTCCATCACTCATATTGTGCCCAATTATAGCAAGATCATCAATAATGGTTTTAATAATTTGCATAAATTCAGAAATGCTCTTTCCTGCTTGTCTGACCTTGGTGAGGTAATCAATTAGACTAACCATTCGAGTATTAGATTTGTTGGCATAGGTAGTTTTGAGTTTGTACCACATTTCCTTGACATTTTTGCATCGAGATACAATTGATTCTGCTGGTCCAGTGGCAACTATTTGGATAGCAAGAAGCAATAGTCGATCTTGACGAATACAAATTTTATACTTTGGATCATTAACTGGTGGGCATGGCTGAGTTCCATCTACAAATCCCATGAGATCATACCCAAGAAGAAGATTTGTCATCTGGGAGTTCCACATTGAATAGTTTCAGCCGCTTGAAAGTTTGGAAGTAATAAGTGTGGATGTATTGATTAAGACAACATGAGTATTTTCGCCAGAAAATATGACTGTAGCTTCACTGGATTCAACCATAATTAAAAGATGGGAGAAGATAGGAGCACATTGAATGAGATGAAGAAAGGTGCAAAACTTGAGATTTAGAAAGTGATTTTGATGTCAATTTTTTAAATTTGAAAGTTGATAGTTTGCATTGTCTGAATGCTCAACAACTAAAATTGTGTTATGTTGTGCGATGACAATATAGTTTTTTCTATAAAAAATCTGTCTTTTGTATTCTACTCCTTCTTAATCCTTTTTTTTTTTTTTTTTTTTTTCAGCCGTCTTTCCTTTCTTATATATAAAAAACTTAACTTTACTATACAATTTTTCATCTCCTAGACTCAAGCTAACCACCCTGATTTATGGGATGTTACAAATTTCAAATGCCTCAAATCTCTCACCTTGATTTATGGGATGTTACAAATTTCAAATGCCTCAAATCTCTCTTGGTTGTTTACAATGACAACTCATACCAACATTTTCACTAAAATAATACGAGCTATTTTTAGAAAGTTGGAATCATTTAGTAAGTTGTCATCATTATCTTGTAGGCAATTCTTTTTAATCGAAAAAACGTTATCGTTATCTTGTCCAGTATTGACATTTCTAACAGCTAAAATTTCTAGTTTGTTTACATCTTGTATAGTGTTTGAAAGTATGAATCTCGAGCCCTATATTTAGATTTATGTAGATTTGAGCTTCGACATTTCTCAAAGCTGAAACTTTTAACTCTTATATATTTTGAATAGTATTTGGGTATGATCTTAAGTCTTGCATTTAGTTTTATATGGATTTGAGCAAAAGTTAGTAAAAAAATTATGTTTCATGGTCTCGAACCAAGAAATAAAAATACTAATCAAGGCACATGCCTAAGAGTTTGAAACTAGCAGCTATTAGAAATACCATAATAGCTTATCACCACATTGTTTTTAATGATGCTTTTGGGTGCGTGGATTATTACCTTGAATTTGGATTTGGACAAATTTTAATATAATTTTATGTTACATCTTATCTAAATCCTAAAAAATAGAATTGTCAAATAAGGTATTTGGATTCCATTCTCTCATCCCAAACATAGTTTGAAAAACTCTGCTACGAGCTTATGGACAATATTATAAAAGTTAACCACTAAAAAAATTGTAAATATGAAAAAATTATGTTTAAAGCATAGATTTTGGCTCTTGACTTTTGATTGGATGAATTTGCACAAATCTCAATATAATTTTGTATTATGATTTTTTGAAACCTACACAAATTTAAGAGTTCAAATCCAAACTCATAAATATTAGGAAAAAAGTAGAAATAGATTAAAGATAATTTTAGCATGATACTAAAAATCTTTTGATTGCTTAATTTGTAAAAGGTAAAAGACATTAACATTTTTTGAGATTTGACAAAAACACGAAAACCAATTTTGAGATTTTAAAAATTCTATTGACCTTTGTTGAATTTTTAAAAATCCCAATAACCTGTCATAAGATTTCAAGAATTTCATGAACCTTCCTTAAGATTTTTATAAAAAAGATACAAAGATATGCTTGTATTTGATGTGCAGCCTCTCCTTGTATAGCCTAGACATAAACTACATATATATCTCGATGGAGCGAAAATTAGTTATATATGTTTTGTATAATTACACTTTTGAGTATTACTTTATTTAATCACTATGATAAAACTTTAACATAAATTTTTCCTTATCTTTAAAGTCTAAAAGCTTTTTAAAAAAATAAGATAACGTCCTAAGAAGTTGAAAAGATATTAAACAATTACCACACATTAACATAACACAATATATAATTGAAAAGTGACACATAGTACTTAGACACGTTAATTATATATCTCAATAAAAATAAATATTTATACAATTAATTAAGGAGGGATGAGATAGTATCCAATTTTTATTTTTCTTCTTTATTATTTGTAAAATACCCATATTCTTTTATAGAGTTCAAAATTTAAATAAAATTATCATTTAATAAGTAAATAAATAAATTAATTTTATTTGAGAAATTACTCATAATTTTTTATTATTTAATTAAAAATAAATTTAAAATTGTAGAACAGACATGAATTGTGCGGAGTTTTTTCCCATTTTATTATTAAAATAAAAAAATATATTAAATAATACTCTATTTAGGAAAAAATTTCCTAATCGGATGCTCACGTAATCTCGCAGTTTAGTACTGCAAGATTTAAACATTCAGTGCTTTTGGTGGTGACGCATGGCAAGGTGCATAAACAAATCTCGCAGCACCAAGCTGCGAGATTTAAACGTCTAGCGCTCCTGGTGGTGATGCGTGGTAAGGTGCGTAAGCAAATCTCGCTGGACCAAGCTGCGAGATTTGCTTCTTATCCAATTAAATATCGCAAGTTCTTCTTGCGAGATTTGCTTACCCTATTTATCTCGTATCCCTTCCTGCTTCTCTCGGAATTCAAACACAAAACCTCAACAAGTATATTTTAAGTTTTGATTGTTGGGATGTATTCTAAGGGCTAAGACACATCCCCCCCTACACTGGTTATATATTACACAAGCTTTGAGGAAAGCTTTGAGGACATGCCCAAGTTTCCCATTTTTTAATTTTTATTTTTTATTTAATTTTTTGAGAGGTGTACAATTAGGTTTACTATTATACCTTGAAAGTATTTTTTTGAAGGCGTAGTTTACAGTTTATTGAAGGATGAATTAGGTATTGTAAAATGAAGATAGGAAAGCAATAAAATCAGGTTACCAAAAAAAAAGTACGTACTCTTAAGAATCAGTTAATGGTAGTCTGTCAGCATTGATTAAATGGATATTTGTCAATTTCGAGGGATTTTTTTTTTTGAAATATGTTAAAAGAAAAATGACAGTGAAAATCATCTTCTCTTCCCTTAATTAATTATATCAATGAGAAATTCATATATGAAACATATAAAATATAAAAGCATTGTCTTATAGATTGACAATAGATTTATCATTTTGATATTTTATTAATGAAAAAAATATGGAATGTAGGATTATTAAGGTTACGTTTTGGTTTTCAAAATAGTTATTCATAGGAATAAAATAGTTATAATAGAAAAATTTAGGAGTTTGTATTAAAAAAAATGTTATTATCATACATCAAATAAAAATCTTAAAATTTTTTATAATTCATAATAAGGAATAGATATGAAATAGTTATTTTCAATTTTATCATGGACATGAGAATATCTACTTCTTTCTTACTTTATGTTAGATTAAATGATATAAAATATATAATATTATTAGAGACTCGGGGTATGATTTAAAAAAAAAAAAAAGAAAAAAAGAGCAGCTCGGTGCAAAAAGCTTTCGCGTATGTGGGGTTTAGGGAAGGAGTGGATCACAATCGGCCTATAATACTTAGCCTTACCTTATATTTTTGCAAGAGATTGTTTCCATGCCTCGAATCTGCATCCGTGACCTCCATGGGTATGGTTTCAAAATATAGGTCTTAAATTCAAATTATTATTAATAAAATTATAACAAATTCAAACACTTCTAAATGTTGCGATATCATTCAAACTTAGAATAACAAAAATTTTCTATCCATTGTCGTTTTGGGTTAAGGTTTCCGCACTTTACATGTTGCAACATATATATAACTATTATGTGTCATTTTTTACATTTGGCAATATTTAATTCTTTGGAGTAAAGGTTTAATCTTTCACTATTTAGTTAAAAAAAAAGTTATTTTATTCATTTCAATTTAATTTGATTTTTATAGTCACTTGAGTTAATTTTGAAATCCATTAATTTGAACAATAGTTGATAAGTCAAATATCCTGCCAAACAAATTTTTTTATTGGAACAAAATAATAACTAGTCACACAAAAACAAACAAACAACTAAGCAGACATATAAAATAAATAAATAAATAAACTCAAAGACCAAGTTCAAGAGTATGAAGTGTGCACAAGACACATGACTATACAAATGAAATGAAAATAATCAAATGTTATACAAGTGAAATGAAAATAATCAATGATATACAACTGAAATAAAAATAATCAATACTATACAAATGAAATAAAAATAATCAATGATATACATACAAATAAAATGAAATGAAAATAATGCTAAACTACTCGGTGCCGCAGCGAGGTCGTCTCCGCGGTCGTGGTGGTTGTCGTCTATGTCTGCCCTTTCCTTGCTAGTCATCTGCATCAGGTGTCTTGTCCCCTTACATAGGATATCTTGCGGTCACCCGCAATGCATATTGATCTGGATCAATATGCAAATATTTGTATATTTTCATATACAATTTATGTAATTTACACCTATGGCCAATTCGAATAGGTCGAACTGGCGGACTACTATATAACTAACACCAGCGTCTCCGGTTGTAATGTTCCCCTCTATATACAACAATATTGTCACCAGAGCACTACTTGAGCTTCCTGCCATTTTGATTTGCGTTCGGGAAAGAAAAAAACCTATGCAAAACAAAATTGTATGTATAAGTGATAAGTGTTAATTGTCTAGGTATTACCTTTGTAATTTATAATGTATTCACTTGATAACAACATATTTTTACTACTTATAATAAAAGTGACTATCCTAATACTACTTATTTTTATAAGTACTTATATCAATTGCCTTGTTCACTATAAGATATTAAGTATTTATTCTTAAGTGATCTGAGTGATGCATTAATATACGGAAGCCAATAGTGCGGCTGATTTTCTTACTAAAGAATGAGAAATGAGAAACAATGTAATTTATGAAGAACAACACCTTCTACCACGTTATTTGAAAGGTATCTTTAGGATGGATAGGTGGGGTCTTATTTCCGCACGTCGTTAGTTCATCTCTAGAGTTTCGTTTGGTATATTTCGTTTTGTTTTTGGTTGTTTTTATATTTCTATCTCATTTGTTAGTTATGTTTAATTTTGTTTGTCCTAATTTGGTTGGTTGGTTTTAACTTGTAACCACGGTTTTCTTCCTCAAAAAGTGAGAGTTTATTAATAAATAAATGGAGGTGCCGTCCTTTTTTAGAAAAAAAAAAAAGAAAAAAAGAAAAAAAAAAGATCTGAGTATTAGTTACAAATGTGAATGGAGGCAGGCACATAGTTTTGCTACTTTAGTTTCGAGATTGATAATCCAACTTGTAAATATCTAAAATTGTTCTTATTATAACCATATAAGTTTTCTTAGTGTTATGCAAAATTAAATCTCCATTTAATTGTATGAATGTAGCCCCTAATTTAGATGATGCAATGTATTTCTAATTCAATAAATTTAGTATGACTTTGTATTATATATCATATCTTTTACAAACATAGAAAAATGTAATTAGTGTTATTAAAATAGTCAAATTTTGTATTTTCTAATAACATAATTTGAAGGGATATCATATTTTATTCCAAATTATTAAAATTGGAATAAGATTAAAATTGAGTAATAAAATTGTTTATAATGTAAGAAATATTACTTACATTTACGATTATTCCAAATTGTTTATAATAGTCAAATTTTGTATTTTCTAATTGTTTATTCCAAATTTCTAACATAATATTTTCTAACATATTTTTACAAACATATTAATATTAATTGAGTATTAAAAATGTTTATAATGTAAGAATTATTACTTACATTTATGATTATTCCAAATTATTTATAATAGTCAAATTTTGTATTTTCTAATTATTTATTCCAGATTTCTAACATAATATTTTCTAACATATTATTACAAACATAATAATATTAATTAAGTAATAAAATTATTTATAATGTAAGAAATATTACTTACATTTACGATTATTCCAAATTATTTATAATAGTCAAATTTTGTATTTTGTAATTGTTTATTCCAAATTTCTAATATAATATTTTCTAACATATTATTACAAACATATTAATATTAATTGAGTATTAAAATTGTTTATAATGTAAGAATTATTACTTACATTTACAATTATTCCAAATTGTTTATAATAGTCAAATTTTGTAATTTCTCATTGTTTGTTCCAAATTTCTAACATAATATTTTCTAACATATTATTACAAACATAATAATATTAATTGAGTATTAAAATTTTTTATAATGTAAGAAATATTGTTTATATTTACGATTAACATGTAAATATTTTCTAACTAATTCAAGGTTACTTAAAAGTAATTTTTATTTTTGTTAAATATGTACATACAAATTTTGAATGCTTACACAAATTGTCATATAATAAGTTATATTGTAGTGGGATAGCACACAAATCATGCAAAGTAAATATTGGTAATATAAGAACTAATTTAATTAAGCATAATCATACTTGTTGCTTAAACATTGACAATATAAGAACTAATTTAATTAAACATTATCATGCTTACACAAATTATCATGCTTAATCATTCTGTGTGTTTTAACCTTACACAAATTGATGTTGCTAATAACATTTTGTGAACACAGGCACAGAACATGAAAAAAGAAAAAGAAAAAATGCAAATAAATAAAAATTGACCTTCCAATTTTTCGGATGCAGCTATGAACCCAAATGCAACAAATCGAACTCAATGATAAAAATTTGAACTCAGTAAAACCAATCAAACTCAAGAAAATTTATTTTGCTTTACGGTAAATAAAAAATGTGTACCCCATTCTCGAGTTTAAATAACTTTCTTTGTCTAGCCGTTCGAACGATCACCTGCAATCTAATCCAACAGTCACCTGCTCTCCTGTCGTCCTCTCTGCGACGCTCTGCTTGCAAATGGTCATCTGTAAGCTTCGCGAGTGAAATGGATGGGGAAAACCAAACGAAGCAAATCTCGCAAGATGGACCTGTAAGATTTTCCACGTGTCACATGCCATGCCATTTCCCAGAAAAATCTCGTAAGACCATCCTGTGAGATTTCTACAACGTGTCAATAGCATACTGGGTGACATTTCAAATTTCGTAGGGCGAAGCTGTTAGATTTTCTTGACCGGGGCTCTCGTTTCCTGATGCGTGTTAAATTGAGAATTTTTTTCTCAAATAAAGTATTATTTAATATTTATTTTATTTTAATAATAAAAGGGGAAAAAACTCGAATTGTGCGTGCATGGTTACTTAGAATTATGATAAGATGCATATGCACCGTACATATATATTGCCGAAGATAGGGGTGCCGCCGTGCCCTCATTTTGATTGGTTGATGTTATAAAACAGATAGGGTAGAACGTGAGTTCCACGTGACATTCCCTGGCTCATCGAATTAAACAAATTTTTTTTAAAAAAAAAAAAAAAAAGAGAAAATAGAAGAAAAATTTTGCAGTCCCTAAAAATCCGCAGCAGTCGTCAATGGCGGTCCCTGCCGCTTCCTCAGCTGTTTCTCTTCAAAAATTCGAAGCCTCCCTTCTCTCCAGAACTCCATATCGTCCCGCCTTTCTCCCCAGTAATGCCCTCCGAGTACTCGCCATGGCACCGAAAAAGAAGGTATTGTTCCATCTACTTGGTTCTCATAGTCCTTTATCGTCCGTTTGTTTCCTGCGAAAATAGATAGCAGAATTTGCTAAATAACCTGAATTTTGAGAAAACTAAGCACAAAAACAAATCAGAAACTAGGTTTACCTTTCTTGTTTCCTAAATTATTTAAAATCTCAACTTTTCTTCTACAGTACAGATTGATTTCTTTATCTTTCGCGCAATCACAACAATAGTAATATAGCATCAGTTTCTGGATAACTTTTCCGACAAGTTAATTGATTGTAAGCTTTAATGTCTAATCTTTGACTACATCGAATTTCCATATTTTCCTAAAATTGATCTAGTCCTTCGATTCAAATAAATACGGAATATCCGTCTGGGATCTGGCTGCATTAAATTGAATTTCCGGGCAAACATTTTCCGTCAAATTGAAATCAAACCGAATGCAGGTGAACAGGTACGATAAGAAATGGTCGAAGCAGTGGTATGGAGCCGGAATATTCGTGGAGGGAAGCGAAGAAGTGGAAGTGGACGTGTTCAAGAAGCTGGAGGCGAAGAAGGTGTTGAGCACCGTGGAGAAGGCGGGGCTGTTGTCCAAGGCGGAGGAGCTAGGGCTTACTCTGTCGTCCATCGAGAAGTCGGGGCTTTTCTCGAAGGCGGAGCAGCTGGGGTTGCTCAGCCTCCTGGAGAGGGCCGCGAGCGTCTCGCCGTCGGCGTTGGCCTCGGCGGTGCTGCCAATCTTCACGGCGGCGATCCTGGCGGTGGTGCTGATCCCGGATGACTCGGTGGGTCTGGTGGCGGTGCAAGCGCTGGTGGCGGGTGCGCTCGTAGTCGCGGCGGCCGGGTTGTTCGTCGCATCGGTTGTTCTGGGCGGGTTGCAAGAGGCCGATTAATTACTAATGAGTGGGTTTGCCAAAAGTAACTGCTGCTGATCTGACACCCCACAAAATGTTTTTCAGTATTTTTTATCTTTAAAATCATGCTGTGCTCGTGTTAGGAATTAGGACCACGCGTTTTACTTTTTCTTTTCTTTTCTTAGCTACTTGGAAGTGTTACAATCTTCATTCTACAAATAAGGCATGTAAATTGGGCAGGGAAAGTGAGAACTTAGGTTACATTTTGTCGGAATAAATAAATTTTGTAATGAAATTATGAAATAGGGCTGAATTAAATAATATAATATTAAAAATTAAGAATAATTATTTTTTGCCCTATTTTTTTTTATGAATTTATATAAATTTTAAATTATTATTTGTTTTATCGTGCTAACATATATACATATATATATATATATATATATATATATATAAACTGTCAATATTTTTCATTATAACTAGGCATGGGTACAAGCTCTACAACTCTTTATTTAAAATTTTTTTTTTTAAATTATTAAAAAGTAGCATACAATCAAATAGTATTAGAGCATTTTAGGATAATTGTACATAGTTACAAGGTATTTTGGAATAATTATGAATAATTATAAGGATAAATTTGACAAAATTATAAGAGTATTTTGAGATAGTTTTGGTTAGCTCAATGAGTATTATGAAATAATCATTAGCAATTATAGGGACAAATTTGTGTTGGTCGCGAGTGCGCAGTGGAAGACCTCGCACAAATTCACGAAACAATTACAGAACAAGCAATGTAATCATTCAATGATAAACAATACAGAATAAGCAATCATTCACAAAGAGAATCAATGAAAGTAATAATTAAAGACAATGAAAGTAATAATCAAAGACACAATATTTACGTGGTTCGACAATTTGCCTATGTCCATTGGAACTGTAACTGAATTTTTTCACTATCACAATGAAGTTTACATCAAGCTTATAAAAATAAGGTTACAAAATATGATTAAACACTAACTCTATATATACAGAAGACTTAGACTGCATCTAAAATAAATCTATAGCGATTCCCTAGAGGAAAATCCTCAAAAATCTCCTAATCCCCTAATCTCCCGTTCGAATTTCATGACGTGTGCCGAATGTACTGTTTGAAGTCGAGAGAATTCCTTTGCATTCTACCTAAAATCGTTGACAATTTCACTCAAATCATTGACGATTATCCCTCAAACTTTCGAGTAAACTTGCGACGATTTTCTTCCTGCAAACTTCTCTCTTGTTCCTTGCTTCATGATACTTTCCTAGTGCATGTGTTCCACTCAAAATATGAGTCACATCCCCAACAATTTGATATTTTTGAAAAAAGACACTAAAAAGAGAATCCCATGTATACTATTAGAAACTATTCAGTATATAAAATAGCAATTTTATGAATAAGGTGTAATTTTAATTATTTTGCTTCTAAACTAAATAAAGTGGAATGATGAGCTTGTTATTATTTGTGTGTGCATATGTGTATTTACACACTTGTTTGTGTTTAAAAATATGAATTTCTGACAACAGATTTGGATTTTTAGGAATTTGAACAAAAATTAAAATAGTCAATTACTTTAAGTTGTCTAAGTTCACACTCAATCAAACATATAGTTTGAAATCTAAGCTACCAACTACTCATAATAGCTCTACCTTCTCCTTAGGTTCATATCCAAGACCGCAAAGGAGTGTTTGGTTCAATGGCTAGGCTAGAATAGGCTAGGTGTAACGGTTTTGTGTCCAACTCCGATGAGGTATTGTTTGCTTTGATCCACTAGTCTCATAGATTTGTCATATAAAAGGCATCTCGTATAGTTGGAGTCTAAACCAATCTTATAAGCCCGAGATTTTCGTAGTATATATCTGATATGGGATCGTGGCATTCTCCCCCACTTAATCTCTGACATTCTCATCAGTCTGTCTCCAAGTAACATGATACTACCCCTAGGGTAGCTTTGATACTAAATATAACAATCTTGTGTGTAACTCTTGTGAGATATTACTTGTTTTGGATCACTGGCCTTATAAATTTATCCTCTGAAAGTAAACTAATCTTGTAAGTCCAAGATTTTCTAAGTATACATCAGATGTGGGATTGTGATATTAGGCTAAAAATTATTAACACATTTTTTATACAATACATTGACAAAATAGGATTAGCCAAAAAGGGGAGGCTTAGCCTGCTTACCTAGGGTTCGATTGGTTGATTTCTATAAATTAGACATATTATTTACCCTTGCCATGATCTTACCCTTCCTCCTCCTCTAGCATCATCGTTGTTGAGGCAATGCTAACAACTCCAATTTTCTTACTAACACACACAAATTCTCCTACCCTTCATCTTGCTCTTATACGTCCTCTCCACACCCCCCCCCCTGATGAGACTTCTTGCTCCTCCACTACTCATTAGAAACCTCAACCTTGCATTCTGTAACTAGATGCTAAGCATCATTGTAAATTTTCACAATCCTTTTCACCTATTGATTTACCCATCATCCCCCTCACCATCTTCGTAACTTTCTCCATCTTCTCCCACTCAAGCAATAGCAAATGGTGATAAGTTTGGCACAATAAGTGGATGGGGACATTTGGATATTGACCTAGCATGGAGTGAGAACTTTTGTATTGTGTCATAAGTGCACAAATGCAAGTCTGTGATATTTATATTTGTTGTGCAAATTAATGCACATCAGAAACAAAAAATCTAACAATGCAGCACTTAACAGTGAAATATACAGAAAACACAATCACACAGATTATTATTAAAGCAATAAAATAATGACTGTTGTAATTGGTGTGATCCCAAAGGGGAGTGAATTGAATATTTTAAATTCTTCTTAGGTTAAATTAAAATCACAATCAATATAACACAACCTAGGTCTTTCTTAGCAGTCTCAATTCCCCCAATTAATCAGGTATGCTAATATTTAAAACCAATACATTCATAACAAATTAAATATTAGCGTACATATACCACATTATATCCCATTTATATTTTAAAGTGTGTATGCATAATGGTTTAGCAATAATGTGAACATACACGTGTCCAACATGTCTCACTTAATTTAATGCATGTCTCATTTAATTTAATGCATGCATGCAAATAATTATAATAATAAATAGACAAGCATACACATGTGAAAATTAAAGTGCGGAAATATAAATGAGATAGAAAGAGACTCACGATATTTGTTATTGATATTCAGCCAAACCAGCCTACATCCCTGCCTTGGGCATAAACCTTAAGGATTCCACTAAGTGTTCACTTTAACCGGGCGGAGCAACGCCACTTACAATCCTCTCCTTACGGGGCGAGAAATACCCCAACTCAATTGCCAAGCTAACCCCAACTGGTCTCCTTTATGGGACGGAGACTCCCCAACTCAATTTATGGGCTGAGCCACAACCAACACTTCTTGCCAGGTGGAGATACCTTAGCAACACTTTACAGGCAGTGCCAAACCCAGCCCAATTTCCAAGCTAAGCTAAACTAGTCTCTCTTATGGGGTGGAGACTCCCCAGTTCAATTTACGGCCCAACCAGTACAATAAAACCATTTTTGTACATATAAAATGCTTTTGAAAATATGTACACATTTATGCTTTAAAAACGCACTCACACAAGATATGAATTGACCCCAAGTGAGTAAGGGTGTTTTCTTCAAAATTATATTTTCAATCTTTGAAATATGATGTATATAATAAATGCTTCAAAGATTTAACCCTAATAAAAATTTTTGACCTAGGGTTTTGGTTTTTCAAACGATTTTTTCAAGATAAAAATTTATTTATGAAAACATAAATGCAAGAAGACTTTTCCAAGCACAAGAACAATGTGTACTTAAGTCTTTCAAAGATAACCAATAAAAATTTTCTCCAAGAATTATTTATCAACAAACTAAAAGGGAGAAATTTGAAGATTACTCTCAAAATGATTTTCTAAACATATGAGTATAAGTGAGAGTAAGTGCTAAAAAATAAATGCTCAAATAAAATGCTCTCTTTCAAAATAGTTTTTGAAATGAATAAAAGCACAGGAAGTCGGAGAGTATAAAAATTTAACCACAAAAAGATTTTTGAAGTAAAAGTGAATGTTGGGGAACTTTGATTAAGAAAATGTTTGAGAGGAGTTTGAAAATAATCAAAGTTGCTAATTTGGCTAATGAAAGGCGTATTTATAGACTTTCTTAAAATATGACCATTTGGGGATACTGTCGGTATTTTGAAAATTGTTCAATAAAACATTAATTGCGTTTTAGCACGAAAAATTCCGAAACCCAAGAGGTTCGGTTGACGATGGGATTGGTTGATCGGCTGACCTCACACAAGAATTTGAATTTCAAAAGTCGCTTCGGTCAATCTAGGGAAGTGCCAATCAGCTGGCCAAAAGGCGATTTTGAACCTTCATAGGTTTGATTGATTGTGGGCAAGGGCCGGTCTGCTGAGCTTGAGGTTGGTCAATTGAGGCATTTTTTACCTAAAGAGTCAGTCGGCCGAGGTGTAGACAACAGGCCAAAACACAAGGTTGGTCGGCTGATAATTTCAGTTCATTTTGTGGCCAGTCGCCCAAACTTGACTAAAATTGCAAATTTACCCCTAGGACATGGTCGACTGGTTGACCCATTTACAACTTTCAATAGTTAGTCAACCAGGCCTAGTTAAAAAATGCAAATTTGGCCCTATTTTTGACCCTAAAATTATTTTAAAACCTTTGTGAGATTTAGGCAATTATGAAAAAGGTTTTTCCAAAAGGTTAGGTCCTTAAGGTCAATCTAAGGTCGTTTGAGTTTAGCAATTCATATCATGCAGATGCAAGTATTATTACAGACGGAATATAAAACTAAAATGCAATACAAATAAAATCAAATTTCTTCTTCTTCTCCTTTGCTATTTTGTCTTCATGGAACATGTCATATTTGAGCTTTAAGTCCTAGCTTGACTTCCATGTTCTCTTGATTTTATGTGTGACCTGAATTATATATCTATTCACGTACTTAAAAACACACATAAGATACGAGTGCTTTGTCAACATCAAAATAGGGATTGGACTCAAAAAGTCAACAATCTCTCCCTTTTTAATGATGACAAACGCACTAGAGTAAAATAGATTAAGCCTGAAAAGACTCCCCTTAAGAATATGCATAATTTAAAAATATAAGTGATGTAGCTCAAGCATATTAAGAAAAGACATAACAAATGAATCATGCATTTAGTTTTAGCATTAAAACGCAGTAAAGCTCAAATATTCACCCCATAAAAAATTGCCCTGACAAAAATCTCCCCCTTTTTGGCATAAAGTCATTTATTATTTTGCTCATAAATTCTTTCCATTTTGGCATCAGCAAAAGGGTTAAGCAAAGTATATAAAAATTGATTCTTAAAAAAAATCTTAGCTTAAAAGAGAAACTCCACCTTTTTGAAAACTCTCCCTCTACTTGATGTAACATTTTGGGCAAAAAATTATATAACTTTTTGAAATATATAGCAAGTAAGCATACAAAAATAGTATAATTGGTTATTTAATGAAATAGTGTAACTGATTATTTAAGATAAAAAAAAAATGACATGATAAACACGATCAGACCAGAAACATCCTCAAACCATTTCATTTTAAGCATTATATAAGACCCCGCAAAAGATTGGAATTTAAAAACATGTGACACATGAAAAAATAGGTTTGAACATAAAAATGGTCTAACTAGTTCACAAGCATTTCATGTATACTCGAACAAGTTATTCAACACCCTCAAAAATTTTGAAAATTCATGACATACAATTTTAAAAAAATATAGCACAAGTCATTAATTCATTTAAGCGCATAGTTGTTGCCATAAGAGTAAAGATATATAAGTAAATAAATATACATATCCCCTTTATGAATTACAATAACTACTGAGGATGATACTTGCTGAAAAAGAAACTTTAATATAAAGTTCAAGCAAGCATCATTTTCATGTTTAAGCATTTGAGCATAATTCATAATATAACCAGAAAAATGCAACCACACATAGATTCAAATACATTAGACAAATTTAAAATAGGGATCATATGGCAAACCAAAGAGCAATGGCAAAAAAAAAAAAAAAAAGAAAAAAAATTATTTAAAATTTTCAATAAAATCATCATTATTAAGCATATGCCACAATAAATTCAAAATAGTTCTAACCCTAAAATGTTGGTGAGCATAACAAGATGGAATTTTAGATGCTCCCCCTATCGATTTGAATACGTGCTTAGATACTGTTAGTTACTTACACTGATACTAATTGTGAAAATTCATTAAGCATTTAAACAGTATAAGTGTTATTTTCATTCTTAGCAGATTTTACTATATATATGTTAAATAATTTGTATTTCACTAGTAAAATGTCCATAAACACACATGTATTAAAAATCAAACACTAAGTCATACATGGTGTTCATGTGTACCAAGAACAATCCATATCAAAGATTGATTTGATAAATGCAGGATATGATGTTCAAAGTACTGGAAAAACTTCAGACTCAAAAAGTAGAAACAATAATATTGTGAGTCCATGGGGCAGGTGACTTTTAATCATTTTCTTAATGATGGGGCTTAAACTCTCTGGTATACTCTCAAGCATACATAAGTGCATTTACGGTCAAGGGCTTCAATATATGTTCATCCTTCATAGAAAAAACTTAATATGCAAGAGATTATAGGCATTAAACACTTATTTATATTTCTTAAGAGTAGGGCTTAAACTCCCTTGTATATTTGCATGCATACATACACGCATTAAGTTCAAGGATGATGTTTATTTAAGAGCAGTCATCATAAATTCATCCTTTCTAGGGATTTCAATATGCAGTAAATATTTGACATTCAACATATATGCATGACATATTGCATTTTACTTTAAAAACATGATAGCCAGTTAAGGCTATATTCAAAAAATTATGTAATATGGGTTCAATATATAGATGACACAACTCAAAACACAATGAATGTGTGCAATATTAAAACTCTCCTAAGTCATGCAATATCTCTAGTCACATGGACTTGAAATTTATGTCGTGAATACTGACCATTTGGGTCCTCTAAGAAGTTCACGACTCAAGGATTCAGACCAAATGGTGTCCATGAACTAGTCCTTCCTAAGACAATAGAATGTGTACATGTTTTAATCTATATGGCATTTTGGATTTGACATATACAAACCTATTTAATTATTCAGTATCCTAGGAAAGGGAGATGAGCTGCTTATACTAATCAAGAATTAATTACATCAAGTATACTAGACAGTATAAACACTCCTTTCAATGCAACTACACTGGTTATCTGTTAAAGCACTTTATCATTTGACCGATATAGTCTTCCCTATATGTTCTTGTGCATGCATTTTCAACTAAGGATAAAAATTAATATTCGTTTATCATTCACTCATCATTTCAAAAACATTTTGGCATGCATCATATCAAGTCATTTTAGAACATGGTTTTGTTTTGGAAAAATCTCACGAAATTTCGACAACATACCATATGTAAATTGAACATTTTCCTATTTTACCATGTACCTGAAACCTTATAGATTCAAGTAAGCAATTTATAATAATCTGCATTATGCAAATACCATTCAGTTTAAGCATGTTAAAACCTATATCCATTACTAGCATGCAATTCACATCACTATATCAACCATGCAGGTGAAGTTCAATACACGCATGCATTTTAGTAGATTTATCAACCATTAGTATAGACTATCCATTAAATAATAAATCGTTTTACAAGCGATGGATAGTGGCATTCAGCTCAAACACATCACCTAATATGTTAGAATTGGTGTATTCCCAAGAGGGGGGAGGGGTGAATTGGAATTTTTAAACTTTTCTCCTAGGTAAAACTAGATGTTAGCAGAATATTACAACCTAAGGTCTTTCTATGCAATCTCTAATGCTGATAAATATTGTATACATAAATTTAAATTATGTGCATCATTCATACCAAAACATATACATGCTGTAAATATAAAGTGCGAAAATATAAATAAACACACGATATGTTATTGGGGTTCGGCTAACTGTGCCTACATTCCCGCCTCTAGCTCATAAGCCCGAGGATTCCATTAAAGGCTCACTTAAGGATGGATCGGCACCGATTACAACCAGGTCAATTAGCATAGGGCTGACCTCAATCTTTATAACCAGGTCAATTAGCGGGGCTGACCTCAACCTACACGCCTTAATAGGATGGCGTACCTAACTTTCCTGATTGGGTCTAAGCCAATTTGGGACTATTTCAAAGGGTTAGTCTCCCTCTTCAGACCCGTGCCTAGAATACAATAATTTTGCTTAATCAATAGAATGGTACAATGATTATGCTTTCAAGTAAAGCAAATATGTACCTAGATACACTCAGTAACATACACTACCAACAAGATATAATAAGTATGCTCAGTGTGGTTTACAATATGTTAACTCTCAAATAAATTTTTGGTATCTATGTAATGAGTATGTGAGAGTGTCAACAAGCAATCTTTGTATCATAAGATATTCAATCAATCGGGTTCATACAAAGATATCAAGAAAAACTCAAATGTATCAATCAGTAGGATATATGAATCATGTAAATAGTGTATATGCTTGGTTTGCAAAAGATATGTAATTTTTGTATTCAGAAAATGATATGTAAGCAAAGATCAATATCATAAACACAAATATCTTCTCAAAAATACCGAAATAAATCACACAAGATATTCGAGAATGTTTTTGAAAATATTTTTGCAACCCAAAAATAAATACGAGCTTCTTGAGATATTGTAACACAAATGCAATACTCAGAAGTTTAGGCAAGTCTTCTTAGGATAGGGTTATGAGCAAAGCCCCCTAAGAACACTGAGGTTTAGCTCTCATTGAAAAAAGTTTCAATCAAACAAACAAGGAGAGCAAACCTATTTAAAACAATCACTCAATCAACTTACAAAAGACTTTTGGCAATAAGAGAAGGTAAGTATGAGTGGTTAGGGCTTAGAAATGAGTATTATAGATTTTGGAAATTTTAGAGAATCTCTCCTAATCAAAATAACTAATCCCATATAATCTTGGAAAATGATGGGCTATTTATAGAAGTTGGAAGAATTTTAGCCGTTAGGACATGTAGGGTATTATTAATTTTTCTTTAAATCATTTTAACCATAATTAACCTTGTTTAAAATAGTTAATCGCACTAAAAATTTGGAGCAACCCGAGAGCACCAGTCGACCAGAAGACTTTCGGTCGACCGAAGTTCATATGGCTTGGTCGATCGGGCCAATTTTGATCTTAAGGGTCGGTCAACCAAGATAGGCGATTTTTTCAAAAGAGTGCGATTCGATCGATCTGGGTGAAAATGAACTACTTGGTCGGTTGACCAGACCTTTGGGTTCCCATACGAGGGAACTCGGTCGACCAAGTTGGTGTAGTTCAAAAATGTCTCGATCGACTAGGAAGTCAAACTGTTGACTTCAAGGGGTTTCAGTTGACTAGGGTCAAATGAACTATTTCATCTTGGTTGACCAGGCTGTGGTCAACCGGTTAACCTAGACCGGATTTAGTTTACCGAGGGCAAAATGACCTGTATAGGTTGGTCGACCGAAAGTACATAACTTGTGCATTTTGGTCCTATTTTAATACACATTCACCCTTTTAATACACATTCACCCTATTCAAGTGCCTAACATATACAAATGCAATGGTAGGTGTCCTAGGGTCATTTTTACATCTTTTTGAAGATACCGAAAAAATCCGGCGTCGGTCGACCGAGTAAACCCTAAGGTCTTTCTAAGGTCATTTTCATTTTGAGCTTACGTATTAGACCATGCATGTGATGTATGTGTGATTATTACAAACCATAGACCCTAATTACTAATACAAACCCTTTACATAAATGAAATATATTGCAACATAAACATTGCGTCTTCAATCTTCACTTGCCTCCATGTGTATTAAGATATTTCAGTTTAAGTTCCTACACATAACCTCAAACACCCATTAGAAATAATGAGTATTTGTCATAATCAAAATCAAACGTTACCTATAAGGTCAACACAACATAAATGAGATAATAAAGTATATAAAATAAGCATATTACAATTGTTAGATGGTCATAGCCCATGGAGTATATACGTGAGCCCCGCAATAGATATATAGTATAGAGTCAAAGGGGGGAGTGAATAACTCTTTTTGTGTATTTAAAATTTCTTTACAAAATAAATGTCTTGGCAAGAAGCAAGCAATTATATCACCATAGATAAAATATAAAATGCGCACAAGACAAGTAAATAAAGAGTAGGGAGAGAAAAGCTTAACACTAGATTTTAACGTGGTTCAGCATCAAGCCTACATCCACGCCTTAGCACTAAGCCAAGGATTCCACACTCCACTATAAATGCTCCTTCCCTGGTGGAGCAAGTCTTAAAATTCGGGAACACAAGCCTACACTCGGAAACAAATCCCTACACGCTCACAAAGAGCCTTCACTTCGGTTCACACAGAGCCTTCACCAAGCGGTTCACAAAGAACCTATTACAACGAAGATAATATACAAAAAAACGCTCCTTAAATGAGCTGACATGAAATACAATCAAATCCTCACTCTTATCTCTCAAGGAGTGATTCACATAAGATCAATGAGCAAGAGAGGATTGAGTACTTTGTGAAAGAATAACTAAAATGCAAGTGCAAAGTGCTAAGTTTTGGATTCAAATATATTTTTCTCAAATATGATCAATAATAATAAAAAACCATACTAAACAAGTCTATGGACTTGTATATATAGCCAAAAATCCCTTACAACTATTAACTTGCCGCTGGGAACAACTCCCAAGTAAAACTAACCATTTTCTAGCTGTTGGTGTTTTGTCACGATCCCAAACCGTTGATGGTTTTTCTAGGCTCTCTGAAACTATCGACGGTTTCCTACATATGTCAACGATTACCTAAAATCAGAAAAAGGCATCAACAAAAAAGTTGTGGGATTTTTTCTTAATTTTCCATAGACACCAAGATAGTCCTATTTGGACTTTTTAAGAAAAAGTTATGCCCCAAATACTAAAAGGTTTTTAGGACTCGAGGCTACACTACGTTAAATGACAATTGCTTGGTTTTTCCTCGTCAAAAAGCCTTTTGATGACTTAAAACATTCTTGGACAAAAGTATATGTAATATATTAAGTATAATAAAGTTTAATACTTATCCAAATGAATTTCCCCTTGAATATAAGATATCTTGTTAATAAAAACACATTTAAAAAATCATTTTGATATCTTATATACTTGCATGTCCTTTATTGAAAATATACTTTACTTTTGTTTTTTGAACCCTTAGGAGATAAGAATCATTTTGATAAAACTGGGACCAAGTATGAAAATGATTATGAAACCAATATGTTGAAAACTTGTCCTTTTGGAAAACATAATTGAGTTATGGATTCGTTTGACAAACTCTTTGTTTTTAACTTTGAAAGCTATTAAAGTTGAGTTTATGACTTTAGGTGAAATGCTATTTACTTATGTGTCCTAGTATGCATATGAAATTGTTTAACTCTTACTCAAAAATCATGTAAGAAACAAAAAGTAAGAGTTACAACATAAACTACCTCAAACACACACCCTATTACGTATAATACAACACTAAGCTTCCTTTGGTGTGCTTGGATTCATCCGAGTACGTGAACCTTTTGATCTTTCCTACTTCGATCGTCAACTTGGTCCGATCTTTGTCTCTGATCTTAGCACTTCATGTAATTGCCCCTACACCTGTACTAAACGTGATCTGCAAAGATGGAAAACACTAGGAACAACAAGTAGGTTAATATCATCAAACACAATAAACCATGATGGTTTAGCCACCAAGGCTAACATTCTCCTCCTTTTTGATGATGTCTAACCTATTAAAAATTTGATTAATATTTGCATTCGTATTTATATTTATCATAGCTTATTATGCAAAGATAAGCTTACCTAGAACCAAGATAATTAAAACAAGATACTTAAAGCTCACGTAACCTCTACGGCTAACATTCTCCCCCTTTTTAGTGATGGTAAAGCATTAGTGTTCTCCTATAGGGTATAATTTAAAGCTCCTCTTAATTTATGCATATTCTAGAATGGGACTAAAATATGCTCCCCCTTACTATATGCATATCTATAATTTGCTCCCCCTTACTTTGTGCATATAAGGTTAAACTATTTTTGTAGTGACCCAGAGAAATTATAATATTTAAATAATAAAAAAGAGGGAAAAAAAGGAAAAGGAAAATAGAGCCTTGTTGACGAATTCAGGGGGTTCATTGATGAGAGAGCATGAGGGGTTCGTCGACGAGGGAGCATTTCGTCGATGAGAAAATACCGAGAGGATGTTTTGGACATCTCTGAATTTCATCAACGGGGGAAGAGTTCATTGATGAATTGCTTCTTGACGTCGTTGATGAGGTGACGTGGCTCGTCGACGAAGACTAGTGTATAAATAGGCCAAATCTTCATTTTTGGCCGAAAACTCATGCAAAACTTTCATTTTCTCTCTCCTCTTCAATTTCCCATCCTTCTTTTATGATTTCTGGGTCCGTTTGCTGCCGAATCGACGATACGAAGCCACCACAACACTCTTGGGGAAGTTCTCTACATATTTGCTGGAGTTGATCATCGGTAGGTCGAGTTTGAAATTCATCCCAAACTCAGGGTAAAACTTTTACTCGATATTTGGCTTTTCATGTAGTTGTAGAAAACATAATACGTGTAGAAATATTGAAGTTTAATTCTGAAAAATGTTGTTTTCAGGGTGTTGAACGAGGAACCCTGCGGGTGGACTAGCCGTTTCAGGGGCTTTTTCAGGAATCAGGTAAGTGGATAAGCTAAACTAGTTGTTTTATGAAAATTATAAGTAAAATTGTATAGCATTTGATTTCAGGAAAATATATGCATATAAATATATATATATATATATATATATGAGTATTATGTTGGGAAATACTACTGAAAATGATGATATGTTTTGGATATATACATAAAATACCCATTTTTTGTGGCATGAGTAGATTTTATGATAAATTACTATTTTATGGGAATATGATAATGATATGGATTTTATAATGAAAAATCGGCGTACGGGCCCAGCTATTGATATGTTTTGTCGGCGTATGGGCCGAGCTATGGATATGTTTTGCCAACGTACGGGCCAAGCTATGGATATGTTTTGTCGGCGTACGGGCCGAGCTATAGATATGTTTTTTCGGCATACGAACCGAGCTATGGATATGATTTGTTGGTGTATGGGCTGAGCTATAATTAAAATATGAAATGCCGGTGTACGGGCCGATGATTTTCATGATGTATATATATATGCAAAATGATGTGGTGATATTGACTTGACAATTAATAGTATGAAATATCCATGTATCATAGTTTCATTATACGCTATATGTTATCAGAACCTGGTTGGCTTGGTTTAGGCTAGTACTTGCACGATATCGCTACTATGTGTTCGTGATCATCATGATATTGTGTTAACGCTACTGTACGGAGTAGCATGAGGACGGATAGTTGATGTGATTTTAAGAAGTGTGAGCACCCCTGGTGTATGGACCAAGTCTGGCAGACCCATCGGACTTACAAACTGTACTTTTGACTTGGCAGTCTTCGACCAACCATTGTCAAGTTCCACCTTCGGGCCACACAACCCAGTCATGTGGGGGTAATACATGACAACAGTCAGCTAGCCTACCATGGTTATTTTTATTATTACTATTATATGAGATGAATTATATTATGAAAATGCAGTATGTTCTGCCTTACTATGATGATATATGTTTTCCCAGATATGACATAACAGTTTGCTAAATATGTTTATGTATGGTTTATGTGTAACATTGAAAACTCATGTTGCCACACACTAGTCTTAGTTTATTTCCCTTACTGAGAGGTGTTTCACCCCAAATAATATGATCATTTTAGGAGCCCCTGATAGGAGAGCGGATAAAGCTTTGCTGAGGTAGTTACAGCTAGTTTGCCCTTTTTGAAAGGTAAGTGTTTTGGTAGGGTCAGATGGATTTTATAAAAAGTGACCCTAGGTTTCTTTTGGGTTGTGTATTATGAATATATAGATACAATGGATGTAGTAACTCTAGTATTTTGATGAGTGATGATGGGTATATGATATTTTATGATTTATATTTCCTGCTACTTAGGCTTCCGTACTATACTTATGATGTATCCCTGTACCCACGGGTTCGGGTTAAGTATGATCTACTGAGCTTGTCATGTTGGTTTTTATTATATTATGGAATATATATATATATATATATATATATGGAAATTAAGCAGGTCGTTACAATTTTTTCATATCTATTAGAGCTTTAAACATGCAATGCATAAAATAGAAAGTTCATTCAAAATAAAACAAGCAAGCAATTAGAACTTTCATATAACCAAATACATTCTACCCTATATGCATTTCAAGTCTCCCCTACACATCTTGTTTCAAACAAATGGAACAACAAATATCTTTCTCCCCCCTTGATCATCATCAAAAGGAGAGGTACTCTATAACTAAAAATTTATCCCCGTAAATATATACTAGCATGGTGGTGAGGTGAGTGTGTGCTAAACACATATGCCAAAAAAAATTGCTAAACCATAACATTGCAAAACCAAGAATGACTTCTTACAAAAATATGAATGATGATCTTTAAAATACCTTATGATGTATATCAATCATTCAATGCAAATTTTCCAAAAGTTGTTATGATTTGCTTTCACTAAAGCTCAAGTCAATGTATGGGATATGTTTTGCAATGCTTTTAAGAATTATACTATATATCGAAGCAAGATCATATATCATCAAAACAAACCATAGCATGCTTTTTAAAAAAAATTCAAAACCTTAAGAACTCACAAAAGAAAAACAAGGTTTTTCCATTTGTCACTAAAAAATTTATTCCTAAAGAACAAGCTTTGAATACATGTTATATCATCCCATAAACAATAGCCAATACCTTCAACAAGGAATAAACCAATCAATAAGGCTATCTACAATTCAAGCATCATATTGGTTTTATCATTTGAACTCATTAATATTGGCATGATTCTCAAAATAAATTTCCAGCTAAATAATTTAAGCAAATTAAAAAGCAAAAGCTAGAATATTCACATTTTGAGCTCAATCCTAAAAATAAGTGTTTTTATTTTATCATAAAGACAATTTACTTTCTTAACACTTATTCCACTTCTCCTAGGTTTCTACCTAAATCCTATTTTCTAACCATAGGTCCTAATGAAACAATTCAAGGAATTCATGTGATTCCTTTTGGTACCCATTCCTCCTTAGGTCCTAATGGGTTTTTCTTCACAACTCATTCAAGCTTCCTTGCATTGCCTCTAGCTTTTCTAAATGGGAAAAAATATCTTATGTGATCATTTCTTTCACAATATAAACAAATCTTGTTTTCATGTGACGGTCTTGACTTATTTGCATTATTTTTGCTTGTTGAGGCATACCCATGTGATTTATAAGAGGTTTTCAATTTTTTTTTTTTTGGAAAAGTTGTTTCTTTTAGCTCCTAAGAATTTATTTGAATTCTCTTTACCTCTTATGATTTTTCCATAATCTTCATTTTTCTTTTTCAAGATAGCATTTTCCTTCAAAACATTTTCAATTTGATTTTTCAAAATTTTCACCTCAACTTGAAAAGATCCATGGTCTTGTTGAGCATTTTCTATAAGCTTCTCATTTTCCTCTTTAAGGAAAGCATTTTCCTTTTTTAAGGTAGGACAAAGACAAGGTTCATTGTCTTTGCATTTTAGTAATTTATTTTCGAGACTTTTATTTTTACTTCTAAAGTTTTGTGCTCTTCATTTTCCATTTTCAGGGATTCAATTTCTTCGTTCAAAGAGAATTCTTTTTGTTTGCATTATAAGAGAGTTGCTTCAAGATGTTTATTTTTTCTTTTAGTTGCAATTAATTCATTATAAAGTTTTCTACATGTTTCTTCTAACTCATCATATAAAGGAGTATAATCATCATCATCATCTTCCGAACTTGTTCCTTTTACTTCATGTTTGTTGGCCATGAAGCATTTATGTGCTCCTTGCTCATTTTTGCTTATTTCTTCATTTCTAAAGTGTTGTTTTCCTACAAGGAACTTCCTCAATTCTCTTATGAGTGATTCCAACGTCATCCTTACTATCTTCATCATCTTCAATAATTTCTTTGAGATTTGGATTTGATGATTTAAAAGCAATGCATTTATCCTTCCTAAGCTTTTTAGGATCCAAAATCATATTTTTCTTAAGTTCATAAGTCATAAGTGACCTAATAAGCTCATCAAGTGTGACTTTGGTTAAATCCTTTGCCGTCTCAATGGCGGTGGATTTTGAATGCCATGACTCAGGTAAAGATCGGAGAACTTTTTGAACATTATTCTCCATAGAATAAGTTCTACCGAGTGCTTTTAGTTCATTTGTGATGTGCGTGAACCGAGTGAACATGGATGTGATGGATTCTCCCTCATCCATTTTAAACATTTCATACTCATTGACTAACATTTAAATTTTGGACTTCTTAGCTTGTGAAGTACCTTCATATGTGACTTCAAGTTTTTCCCATATTTTTTTTCCGGTATCACAACCACAAACACGATTGTATTCATCATCACTTAAAGCACAATAAAGAAAGTTTTTGGTTTGAAAGTTAAGCTCAACTAACCTTAGTTCGGTTTTCGACAACTCCTTAGGTTATTTTGGTTCACGTTTGGCATTTTTGAACTCATAATCTCCCTTTAAGATGACTCACCACATCTTGAAATTGTGTGCTTTGATGAAGGTAGTCATTCGATTTTTCCAAGTTAGGTAGTTTGAACCGTTGAAGAATGGTAGTCTTGCCATGTATTGCCCTTGGGAGGAGGTACTCGCCAAATAATCCATTTGATCTTTACGCTTTTGATTTTACTCCATTAAATTCAAGTGTCTGGCTCTAATACCACTTGTTAGACGGTCGTAGCCCATGGAGTATATACGTGAGCCCTGCAGCAGATATACAACATAGAGTCAGAGGGGGGGGGGGTGGGGTGAATGGCTCTTTTTGGGTATTTAAAATTTCTCTACAAAATAAATGTCTTGACAAGAAGCAAGTAATTATATCACAATAGATAAAATATAAAACGTACACAAGAAAAGTAAATAAAGAGTAGGGAGAGAAAAACTTAACATCGAGTTTTAATGTGGTTCGACACCAAGTCTACATCCATGCCTTAGCACCAAGCCAAGGATTCCACAATCCACTATAAATGCTCCTTCCCCAGCAAAGCTAGCCTTACAACTCGGGTACACAAGCCTACACTGGGAACAAATTCCTACATGCTCACAAAGAGCATTCACTTTGGTTTACACATAACCTTCACCAAGCGGTTCACAAAGAATCTATTACAACGAAGATGATATACAAAGAAATGCTTTGCTAATGAGCTGATATGAAATACAATCAAATCCTCACTCTTATCTCTCAAGGAATGATTCATATAAGATCAATGAGCAAGAGAGGATTGAGCACTTTGTGAATGAATAACTAAAATGCAAGTGCAAAGTGTTAGGTTTTGGATTCAAAGATATTTTTCACAATTATGATAAACAATAATAAAAAATCATACTAAATAAGTCTATGAACTTGTATATATAGCCAAAAATCCCTTATAGCCATTAACTAGCCGTTGGGAACAACTCCCAAGAAAAACTAACCATTTTCTAGCTATTCATGTTCCATTACCGTCCCAAACCATCGATGGTTTTTGTGGGCTCTCTGAAACCATCAATGGTTTCATACATATGTCGACGATTACCCAAAATCAGAAAAGGTTATCAACACGAAAGTTGTGGGAATTTTTCTTAACTTTCCATAGACACTAAGATCGTCCCATTTGAACTTTTCTAGTGAAAGTTCTGTCTCAAATACTGACAGGTTTTTAGGACTCAAGGCTGCACTACGTTAAATGAAAATTGCTTAGTTTTTCCTTATCAAAAAGCCTTTTGATGACTTAAAACATTCTTGAACAAAAGTATATGAAATATATTAAGTCTAATAAAGTTTAATAGTTGTCCAAATGAATTTTCCCTTGAATATAAGATATCTTGTTAATAAAAACACATTTGAAAAATCATTTTGACATCTTATATACTTGTATGTCCTTTATTGAAAATATACTTTACTATTTTTTTTTTGAACCTTTAGGACATAAGACTCATTTTGATAAAACTGAGATGAAGTATGAAAATGATAATGAAACCAAGATGTTGAAAACTTGTCCCTTTGGAAAATAGAATTGAGTTTAGGATTCGTTTGACAAGCTCTTTATTTTCAACTTTGAAAACTAATAAAGTTGAGTTTGTGACTTTAGGTGAAATCCTATTTACTCATGTGTCCTAGTATGCATATGCAATTGCTCAACTCTTACTTAGAAGTCATGCAAGAAACAAAACGTAAGAGTTACAACATAAACTACCTCAAACACACACCCTATTACATATAATACAACACTAAGCTTCCTTTGGTGCGCTTGGATTCATCTGAGTATGTGACCTTTTGATCTTTCCTACTTTGATCATCAACTCAGTCCGATCTTTGCCTCTGATCTTAGTACTTCATGTAATTTCCACTGAATCTATACTAAACATGATCTGCAAAGATGGAAAACACTAGAAACAAGAGGTAGGTTAATATCATCAAAACACAATAAACCATGTTAGTGTAGCCACCAAGGCTAACATTCTTCCCCTTTTTGATGATGTCTAACCTATTACAAATTTACTTAATCTTTGCATTTGTATTTATATTTATCATAACTTATTATGTAAAGATAAGCTTACCTAGAACCACTTATGGGTTATTATCATCAAAACAAGACAATTAAGCTTACGTAACCTCTAAGACTAATAATAATAAAATGCATATTGGATGAATTTTTAAAAATGATGCTCCCCCTCAATTATGCAGCTTATGCATTAAAATTTTTAGCTAATTATGAATTCTTTGAATTTGATCTAGCGTTTGAGAGGATTTGTTCATTTAAGCTCCATTAAGAGTTTAGGATTATATGATATATATATATATATATATATATATATATATAATACTTTGATAAAGACCCTAAACCTCAATCTCAGCATGATGGACAAAACATGTTATACTTAAGATTTTTAAATTTAGGCATATATAGCATCAAGAATCTTATTACAATTAAAAACATTTTGTCCATTTGAAGTGGATTCACTCAAGCCTGCAATTGCCAATATTTTCATATAATAACCAATCATAATGATATATATTAAGCATAGATTGGACATATCACTTTAATTTTCATATTGACATGCTTTTCTATGGTTCTTAATAAAACAATAGTGTATACTGAAATTTATTATTTTAAGCATAAAATACTATTTAAGAATTTAAAGTTTTATAACCCCTTTTATATTATTTCCTAAAATCTTATGAGTATGTAAAATATTCCTATGTAGCAACTCATAAGATGATATACTTATAATACATGATTTAGTAAGGATTTAACACCATATATAACGCAAGAATCATGACATGAAATTATTATGAGAATTATCATATGATTCACAACAAAAATTTAACAGAAAATATATCACGTGAATCATAAAATGAAAAACTCAATAAATTAGAAGGAAGAAAGATATACCATTACGTTTTACTCCTTTATAATTGTTTAAGCACGAAGTGATGCTCTCCTCTCTCTCTCTCTCTCTCTCTCTCTCTCTCTCTCTCTCTCTCTCTCTCTCTCTCTCTCTCTCTCTCTCTCTCTCTCTCTGTTTCTTATACCTCTCAATGTTCCCAAATGTCCGTAACACTATTAAAAGTCATAAGCTTAAAGAAAGACATTAGTATCTAAGGCACAATATGTATGCATGACACTCAAATGATATGCATTAAGTTCATGTCATGCACTTTCAAATCATTTTCAAATTTGGAAAACAATGCATTTAACAAAATTTTCAATAGGATATGAAAAACTTTGACAAACACTTTCCAAATCCTCTGATCAACTGATTTTACAAAAGTCATTTTCAATATCTAATAGTAAAATCTACGCAATAAAAAACAGTGGAGGATATGCAAATGTTTGACCCTCAAAATAGGGATACACCAAATATGAGCCATTGCAATCTTTATGAAAATGCGGTTAAACTTATTGCAACTAGGCTCTGATACCAGTTGTTGTAATTGGCGTGATCCCAAGAGGGGGGTGAATTAGATATTTAAAATTCTACCTAGGTTAAATTAAAATCGCAATCAGTATTACACAACCTAGGATCTTCCTAAGCAGTCTTAATTCCCCCAATTAACAGGTATGGTAATATTTAAAACAAATAAGACATTTATAAAAAAAATTAAATATTAGCATACAAAAACCATATCATATCCCATTTATATTTTAAAGTGTGTATGTATAATGGTTCAGCAATAAATGTGAACATACATGTGTCCAGGATATCTCATTTAATTTAATGTGAGCATGCAAATAATTATAATGATAAATAGATAAGCATACACATGTGGAAATTAAAGTGCAGAAATATAAATGAGATAAAGAGAGACACATGATATTTGTTATCGAGATTCGGCCAAACTAGCCTACATCCCTGCCTTGGGCATAACCCCCAAGGATTCCACTAAGTGCTCACTTTAACAGAGCGTAATGACACCACTTACAATCCTCTCCTTACGGGGTGAGAAATACCTAGTTCAATTGCCAGGCTGAGCCCAACTGGTCTCCTTTATGGGGCGGAGACTCCCCAACTTAATTCACGGGCTGAGCCATAACCGACACTCCTTATGAGGCAAAGATACCTTAGCAACACTTTACGGGCGATGCCAAAACCCAACTTAATTTCTGGGCTGAGCCCAACTGGTCTTTTTTACGGGGCGGAGATTCCCTAATTCAATTTACAGGCTGAACCCAATCGGTATAATAAAACCATTTTTGTACATATGAAATTCTTCTAAAAATACAAGCAAAGTTGTACACATTTATGTTCTAAAAAAGCACTCACACAAGATATGAATTGAGCTCAAGTGAGTAAGGGTGTTTTCTTCAAAATAATATTTTCAATCTTTGAAATATGATGTATATCATAAATGCTTCAAATATTTAACCATATTAAAGATTTTCTTTAGAAAATATTTTTCAAAGAATAATAGGAGAACCTAGGGTTTTGGTTTTTCAAATGATTTTTGCAAGATAAAAATCTATCTATGAAAGAATAAATGCAAGAAGACTTTCCCAAGCACAAGAAATCACGAATGTAAAAATGTGTGCTTAAGTCTTTTAGAGATAACCAATAAAAATTTTCTCCAAGACTATTTATCAACAAACTAAATGAGAGAAATTTAAAGATTACTCTCAAAATGATTTTCTAAACATATGAGTATAAGTGAGAGTAAGTGCTAAAAAATAAATGCCCAAATAAAATGCTCTCTTCCAAAATAGTTTTTGAAATGAATAAAAGGAAAGAGGGTTGGAGAGTATAAAAATTTAGCCCAAAAAAGATTTTTGAAGTAAAAGAGAATGTGAGGGAACTTTGATTAAGAAAAGGTTTGAGAGGATTTTGAAAATAATCAAAGTTGCTAATTTTGCTAATAAAATGGGTATTTAAAGACTTTCTAAATATGACCGTTTAGGGACACGCTCAATATTTTTAAAATTGTTTAATAAAAAATTAATTGCGTTTTAGCGCTGGAAATTACCAAAATGCAAGAGGTTTGGTCGACCGTGGGATTGGCCGGTCGACTGACCTCACACAAGAATTTGATTTCAAAAGTGGTTTCGATTGACCTAGGGAAGTGCTGGTTGGCCGGCCAAAAGGCGATTCTGAACCTTCGTAGGTTCAGTTGAATTTGGGCAAAGGCCAGTCTGCCGAGCTTGAGGTCAGTTGGTTGAGGCATTTTTGACCTAAAGAGTCAGTTGGCCCAAGTGTAGACAACATGCCAAAACACAAGGTCGGTCGGCTGATAATTTCAGTTCATTTTGTGGCTAGTTGCATGAGTTTAACTAAAACTGCAAATTTGCCACTAGGACATGGTCAGTCGGCCGACCCATTTACAACGTTCAATGGTCGGTCGACTGGGCTTAGTTAAAAATACAATTTTGGCCCTATTTTTAACCCTAAAATTATTTTAAAACCTTTGTGAGATTTAGACAATTTTGAAAAAGGTTTTTCTTGAAAGGTTAGGTCCTTAAGGTCAATCTAAGGTCGTTTGAGCTTAGAAATTCATATCATGCAGAAGCATGCATTATTATAGACCGAATATAAAACTAAAATGCAATACAAATAAAATCAAATGTCTTCTTCTTCTCGTTTGCTCTTTTGTCTTCATGGAACACATCAGATTTAAGCTTTAACTCTTGTTTTGGCTTCCACGTTCTCTTGATCTTATGTGTGACCTGAATTATATACCTGTTCATGCACTTAAAAACACATATAAGATACAAGTGCTTTGTCAGCATCAAAACAGGGATTGAACTCAAAATTCAATAATGGCATAAAGAATTATGTGGTTTGACAATGCCTACATCCACGGGAGCAAACGACAATTAATTTTCACTATCTTGTGTCCAAAGACACTGAGTTACATCATACAACATGTATATATAACTTCCCCAAAATTTTTCCCTCAAAAATCCAACCTATCCAACTTCCCAATTCAAAATTTGAAAAAGAACACTGAGTAACAAAGCCAAAACGTTAACGGTTTCAGACATACCGTCAATGATTTGAAGTCTAGACCAAACAGCTGATAAAACACTCCATAATGGTTGACTGTTTTCTTCTCATCCTGACAAAATCATCGACGATTTTAGGGAAACCATCGATGGTTTCCACGTACATGTCAGCTTCAGTGTTTTTCACCATGTTTTCCCTTTGTACATGTATTACACTTAATATATGAGCCACATATTACAATAATCTCTACCTTAGTGAATATACGCCCCTTCGAAAAAAAATTGAAAATATAATTTGCTGCTTCACCTTGGGACAATAGGTTGGGACCTCCTCCCTTCTAACTGGAGACATTCAATATGTCTAAGCAATGCTTGAACTTATCCATGGTAACCAACTTTGTCAAGATATCAGATGTGTTCTCATAAATGTGAACTTTCTCAAGCACAAGTTCACCTAAAGAAACCAACTCCCAGATCTTGTGGAACCTCACATCTATATGTTTGGTTCTTTCATGATGCACTTGGTTCTTCGCTAAATAGATGGCACTCTGATTGTTATAACGTAGCTAAACTCCACCTTCTTATATACTCAACTCCTTGACTAAACCTGTAAGCCACTATAATTCCTTAACAGCTTCAACAACTGCTACATACTCTAACTCAGTTGTTGACAGTGCAACCAGAGATTATACCATGAACCTCCAACAAATAGGCCCTCCTACAAAGGTGAATACATACCCTGTTATAGACCTCCTGTCATCAAGATCTCCTACATAATCTGTATCAACATATCTTACAATTGACGGATCACTTTGTTGCTTGATGAATATGATGTCATAGTGAGAAGTACCCCCTAAGTATATAAAAATCCACTTAACGACATCCCAATGCCATTTACTCGAATTTGAAAGAAACTTACTTACTACATTGATAAATTATTCCATGTCTGGTCTTGTACATACCATAACATACATTAAACACTCCACTGTACTAGCATAAGGGACCTTTGACATGTCATAGATATCATCATCTGTCCTTGGGCACTAAGTGCTAGACAATTTAAAATGATTTGCTAACGGTGTACTTATCGGTTTTGCATAGTCATGCTAAACCTCTTCAACACCTTCTCCACATAACCGCCCCGAGTTAACCAAAATCTACCTGTAGTTCTGTCCCTGCAAATCTCCATCCTAAGAATTTTCTTGGCTGCGTCCAAATCTTTCATGTCAAACTCTTTATTCAATAGAGTCTTCTACTGATTTATCTTAGTTATATCATTCGCAACAACTAGCATGTCATCAACACAAAACAATAGAAAAAATAAGAGAACCATAATCAAGACTCTTAACATACACACAACAATCATACTCACACCTCCTATAGCCTATCTAGATCATATAGGAGTCAAGACGTTTGTACCATTGCCTCAGAGACTGTTTCAATCTGTAAAGTGACTTCTTTAGTTTACAAACCAAATTCTTCTGTCAGGGTTGGTTAAACCCTTTTGGCTATACCTTATAAATCAACTCCTCTAAATTACCATGGAGAAATGCTCTCTTTACATCCCTTTGCTCCAAATGCATATCATAATGTGCTTCTAATCCCAATACTGCTTTGATGGAAGTGTGTTTGACCACAGGTGAGAATATTTCATCACAATCAACTCATTTCTTTTGTGAGTATCCCTTTGTTACTAGCCGAGCTTTGAACTTCTCTCCTTCCTTTTCTGATACCGCCTCCTTCTTCTTATACACCAATTTGCAACTTGTCACCCTCTTCCCTTCTAGAAGCTCCATCAAATCCTATATCTAGTTCTTATGCAATGACTCCATTTCCTCCACCATAGCACCCATCCATCCACTTTTCTCTTAATTGTGCACCGCCTCTTGAAAAGTAGTTGGATTCTTACAACTTGTAATGAGAGCATAAGAAACTAGATGATCAAATTCATCCATTATCTTACCTGAGGCATTTAATTATCCTCCCGGTCTAGTTTTCCACTTTAGGTTTCCATAATTCAAACCTAGAAAATGTCTTTGACTTGTGCCACATAAAGTACACCGAGACCTTTCGTGAGTAATCATCGACGAAACTCGCAAAGTACGTATGTCCACCCCATGATGGTACTCTCACTGGCCTCGAAACATTCAAATGAATGTAGTCAATAATACCATCCATCTTATGAGTGGCTAGTTTGGATTGCACCTTTAACAACTTGAAAATTCATGCCCTTTTTTTAATACTATAAAATCATATTACTCTAATACCCCTGATAAAAATCTACTATATCATACCTATGTAGCAGAAAACATAAAATCATAAATCCATAATTACAATACCAAAATTTCAGTATTATCCCCAAAATATACATACACATCACTCTAGAAACATCCCTCAGACCTTCTAAACCACTCAAAAATACATCTCCCTAAATCACTTACCATGCAAACAGGGCAGTACAAAATCCCTTCTATCTCCAAGCTTGATCAGCTCGTCTAACTGGATCACCTGAAATATTTAAATTACTGAGATGAGAAAACTCTTAGTAAGATGACATATGCTATTACCGGTGTGTGGTAGCTGAGTTACATGAATAATGTACTGTTAAACAACTAAAATTAAGATGACACGTAAAATAATATACAGTATAACTCACACCTATGTGGCTTAAGGTACAACTATTTCCAAACTTTCTATTTAATCTTCCTTCTAGTAATTATAAATATATTTTTTGTTTTTCTGAAAATCTATATATATATATATATATATATATATACATACATAATTGTGAAAATTTTCCTGGATGGCTATATGTTATGATTTAACCCCTTATGATAGGGTTGTGTGGCTCGTAGGCGAGACTTAACACTGGTTGGCCTACCAGGATAAGTCAATTGAAATCTCCTTAGTCAGATCGGCCGCCTCAACCCGGACTACCGGGGAGTCTGCAGTACCTCCGAAGGCACGATCGACTGCTGATAAATCCACACACTATCCGAAATATGTGGTTGCACTCTGATTTGAAATAGCTACGGTACCGTGCTTTGAAAATTGATTTGATCCATCAGAGTCTAATACTATATGATATTATATATATATATATATATATATATATATATATATATATATATATATATTACCATTTTACCATGATCCTGTTTCAACTGAAATAACCATAACATTGAAATAGCTTATCTAAATAATTGAAATATCTGAATAACTGAAATATCTGAATGTAATGGTTCTGAAATCTATATATCATGGTATTCTATAAATGCTAAAAAATATATTTCTGTGTGTTTACTCTAAATCATGATATTCTAAAAGTTGTGTTAAATTCTATATTGAACTGATAATTACTCATGCCACACAATTAAATAAATAAGAAATCCATATACTATAATCTATATTTTCCTGATAATAAAAGTAATTTATAATATGAAAATTTTTTCCTGAAAACTCATAATTTCTTAAAGAGTTTATATCCCAAAATACATACATTTTACTGATAAAATTTCTAAAATTACTAACATAACATATTTCCCTTACCTGATTGGCTGGGAGACCTAATTCTAACTTTATCCTCACGCCCACAGCATACAAAAAAATCTTGAAATAATATACATTTCCTAATTCAATCAACCAAATCTTAGAATAATAGTGATACTCGCCTTTTTCCCAGACTCACATATTTCTTTTATCCATAAAATTCTAAACTACTAATTATTTATCAATATTACTTGAGTTCCTGAGTAAACACCTGCTGGGATCTTCAGTCCATGCATATGGTGTTTGGAAACCCAAACCTTGAAATCATAACACCCTAGTTTAACTAACTCAAACTCTAGTACATTTCTATCTTATACAAAATCTAAGTTCAGAAAAGCTTGATAACTACAAAAACCCTAAAATAACCTACTTACCCTGATTTTTGGATGATGCCTAAACTTCTCAAACCAAAATTTTACTTCGGTAAAGTTGTAGAGAATCTCCCCAGGATCATCGTGGAAACTCTTGATCATCGAACCAGGAAAAATCGGAGCTAGAATCTTAGAGAGAAGGCAGAGGCTCCGAAAATCTAGAGAGAGAGAGAGAGAGAGAGAGAGAGAGAGAGTAAATAGCTGAATTTTTTCCCAAAAATCTATTTTTTTTCCTATTTATAGGTGGTTGGCCAAGTGGCTTCATCGACAAGACACGTGGACTCATCAAAACCAAAGAAGAGAGTTCATTAACGAACCAAAAGGGTCTGAAATACCCCTCTCGGTATCACTTCGTCGACGAGACACTGAAACTCATCTATGTGTTGTATATGGGTGTTCGCCGACGAACCCTGCTTTTATTTCTTTTGAATTTCCCTTTTTATTTTCTAGGTCTCTACAGCACCTCTATTTTGTTTTCTAAGAACACAAAACTTGCAAAAATTCATCCTGTATGTTTTGATACCCTTCAAAAGATTCTTCTTATGAAGTTCTTTTATCCCATGCTCACCTATATGCCCTAGCCGCATATGCCATAAAATAGTATTATCTAACTCAGAATCTATAGCTGCAACTTCACTAACAACTGTAGTACCCAAAATTGCATAGATATTTCCCACTGACTTCTTGTTGGCCTCACAAGACTTAAAATCTTGTTTTGATGATAACAAAGCAAATGAACTTAACATATTTGGTTAAGTGATGATTCAAGACTCAAGTGTTCAAGAATAAGTGCTTGACAAAGCCTGTTAAAAGCTCGAACTTAATGCTATAAGATCTTATGAAGCTAAAGACTATTGAAGCTTAAAGATAAGTCAAACATGAAGGAAAAGCAAATACGTGAAGATACTGAGAGCAAAGCAAATACATGAAGACTTTGCACTTAGAAAGTTATAGTCTTTTAAAAAGTTTCATGTAAGTATTTCAAATGATTTCAATATGGATGCATGAAGCTCTTAGGTTAATTACTTGGGTCTAGATACTTTTTAAAATACTTGGAAAATATTTTTACAAGGTCAAAAGTTATTTAAAAAAGGTTAAAATTATTTTTGGAAGGAGAAACACCAAAACAGGATTCTCAAAATTCCCTTCTTTTTTCTAGATCTGCATTGATGTGCAATTTTCCCTATCAATGGCTTCTTGTCTTCAACAATGTTCAACATAAAAGTTGTATGATTTTTTATTAGCTTTCGTTTGATACCAAGATAGTCATATTTGAAATTTTATAGTGAAAGTTATACCCAAAATACTGAAGGGTGGTTGAAGTTGACAGCATCAGGCTACTAACCTTGTACCGTGTGTTAAAAATTCACTAAAATTTAAAAGGCACAGGTGATTGACCTTCGAGATCAAGCAACTGACCTCATGACTTTAAATTTATAACAACAAGGGAAACTTCCCAAATTTGATTGCTTGAACCCCAAACTTTGTAAGAACTTAGGAAACACCCCAAGCAACTTGGGTAACACAAAAAATTACTTTTTAACTCTATAAATGCATGATTAACCCAAGAATTAAAATACCAACAAGCAGCAATCAAGCTATATACTCTCTACTTCTCAAAGCTATTGTGCTAATACTCTTGTTGATCAACTTGCTATAATTTTGTTGAGAAAAGCTCATGATTCTTTGCATGTTTTACTAAGTCATTAAATCCAATAAAGAATCTCGGTGATAAATTACTTGAGCTTTTATGTTTTCTATATTGATTTTGATTGAAGTATATTGTGATATTCACTTGTTTTTAATCTGCTCTTGCTGAAATTTTGATATGTATTGAAGTATTGGATTCAAATACTAAGGTGCTGAAACTAAGTTTAATAAATCATCCTATTGAAACAAAATTACAAGGACACTTAAAGATAATTTTCTGAAATTAATATTGTTCTTGATATATAAATCTGATTTGGAATTGTTATTCATTGAAGCACTAAAAGTTGTATAAGTAACATCATCTTTTGTTGGTTAGTATAAATAAAGTGGTTGATAAGAATTAAGTTGTTTATTGGAGAGTGTGATTATAATCAACCTAAGTTGAAGAAGGGTTATACTTAAAGAGTTTGCAAAGAAAATTTTAAAATCCCAATTCACCCCCCCCTCTTGGGAGTATACCTTACTTCTCTATTGGTATCAGAGCCTCAGGTTGTAGTAAATCTTAAACTAGAAGCTACATAAAGATCCCTATGACACACTTAGGAGTATCTCCCTTTACCGAGGGTCAATTCTCATCTAAACCACCTTTTTTCTGTAGTGTTAACTACACTTTTGGAAACAACAAATGAGGATATACCTGAAAATCATGAATTGGAAAGTATGGAAAATAGTCACACATGGTGACTTCATCCCTACTAAAATTTTGGATGATAAAGAAATACCTAAAGAAGAAAAAGAAATGACCAACAATGACCAAGATGTTGCAAGTAAATTCAAGTACTATGAATGCATTATATTGTGCTCTTGATGTAAATGAATTCAATAGGGTAATGACATGTAAATCAGCTAAAGAAATCTGGGATAAACTTGAAGTAACCTATGAAGGTACTATTGATGTAAGGGATAATAGAATCGGTATGCTCACTAGTGAGTATGAAGCATTTAGGATGAACCTTAATGAGACCATTACTTGTATGTACACTAGGTTCACCCACATAATAAACTCCTTCAATGCTTTAGGGAAAAACTACTCTACATATGAGATGATCCGAAAAATTGACTCCCACCGATTTGGGAACCTAAGACCACTGCAATAACTAAAGGAAGAAACTTGAAAAATACCTCTCTAGATGAATTAATAGTTTCTCTCCTCACATATGAGATGACAATAAATGAAAGAAGTGGAAAATTTAAAACCAAGGAATCCATCGCTTTTAAAGCCTCAAATGAAAGTTATAGCGATGAAGATGAAGAGACAATGGATGTAAATGATGTAGCCCTCATAACCAAGAAACTTGCAAAAATCCTTAGAAAGAAGAATAAATTTACAAGAAAATTCTGGGACTCCAAATTAGATAAAGGAGAAACCAATAAAAAGGAAATAAGGAATGAACCTCCTACATGCTATAATTGCAAGAAAGTAGGCCACATAAAACCAGATTGTCCACAACTTAAGAAGGATTCTAAGAACAAAAAGAAAAAGGCAATGAAAGCCACCACATGGGATAATATAAATTCCAGTAGCTCAGAATGTGAATTAAGTGAGCAATAGATTGAAAATGGCTATCTTATGGCATGGGACGATGATGAAGTACAAAGTTCCTCATCCAAATCATTTAATGAAACATGCGGTGAATCTTGTGACAATTCATCTGATGAATCCAATGATGAGAGTATGCCATATTATGAAGAATTACAAAGTGAATTATTCAAGGTTCATAATATTCTAATTAATATGACTAAACGATACACTTCATTGAAAAATAAGAATGAAACAGTAATAAAATAATTAGAATCTAAAAATCTTGCTGAAAGAGAAAAGGATTTAAAAATCAAGAGATTAGAAAGAAAGAATGAAAAGGTGGTGAAAGAATTGGAAGATATAAGATCCCAATCTTATATGGAACATGAGAAAGGTCCGTATATATCTAAATTAGAAAGAAAAATAAATAAAATGTCTCAAGATCCAGTAATGCTGCAAATAAAGGGTAAAAATGTACAAAACTCATAAATCTGTGATCTAAAGAGAAAAATTGAGGATCAAGCCAAAATGATCTACAATTTTACTAGAGGAAAAGAAAACCATGATAAAATGACTGGAATACAAAGAATGCCTTTGGATAAAGAAGACATAGGATTCAATGGAGTTGAGAACACAAGGAAAAAGAACCTTTACATGAAGTACTTTGCAAAAGCCCCCAAAGATATGCCAATACCTCTTTAAATGCTTATACTCACACCACATGCTTCCTATGTAAGAATAAGAGACACATAAAGTTTGAATGTCCATTAAAGAGAAAGGGTGTAAAAACTAAACAAGTTTGGAAGTAAAAGAAACATCTATTGTTAAACCATCTACCTAAATAAAAGGCTTAGTTCACAAACTAAGGACTCCAAAGATATTAGGATTAGTCGTTCCTTATTTAGGAATAAATAAGATTCATTTGTACTAAAATGAAATAGGCTAGTGATACCTCAACATCCTATAAGAGTTTAAAGTCAGTCTATTATAATATAAGAAAAGATCTAGTGTGCTGTGTTAGTAAATAGTGCTTTACAGATATGCCTACTATATTAGAGACGACCTTGAGAATATAATGCATAGTGAAAGTTTATCTTGACTATGCATATCATGGTAACTAATTCACTATATCAGCTATAGATAAAGGAATGAGATAGTATAACCCAGAAAATTCATCTCTCATGGACAAAAGTAGGTGATCTTTGTTGAATTGTCAAAGATAATCCATGAACACTTCAAGGATAAAGTTTGTAAAAGCACATCATATGTTGTTATTTGCACATACTTGAGATCCATAAGATCCAATTAAAAGAGATTTAAAGTGATCAAACAACTGAAAGAACTTCAAAGTGAAAATATGAAATTTAGTTGGTTAAGTATTAAATAAATCTACATGTTACTCTTTGTTAGTGCAGGTACAATAAAATTATTTTTGAAATATTCATAGCATATGGTTGAGTCAAGAAAAAAAATACACCTAAGTAGTCTTTCTAAGATTATATAAATTAGTAATAGCTTAATAGCTTCAACTCAATGATCATATCATAAGTAGCTACTAAGAATTCATGAAGTTCAAAAAGTCAATTAATACAAGAGTATTGAAAAATATTGATATGAGGTATGATAAACTTAAAGAAGAGTTTTTGAGCTTATTAATGACTATAATATTGAAACAAATGAATACAAAAATGGTATTGTTGGCTACAATAAAAGGATGAATTGTACAAGGCCTCAAAAGAATTAAATTCAAAGAATTATATGTAGATAATTTGGAAAGATATTTGAAGGTTGGTAAATCCATATGCAAAAGAAAATGTGCTTATGGCATAATAAAGAAGTTTTTTTTTTTTTAAGGAACAAGGATAAATGGTTGAGGAAAGCAAGTAAGTCAAAAACATAGAAGTATAGTCGACTGACATGTTACCCTTAGTCAACTGGTTGCTCTCTGACTTGCTAAAATTCCCAAGTTCAGTAAAGTTAGGAGACTAACTCTTTGAGGCCCAGTCGACTAAAGCTCTACTGTTTGGAGAAAATTCGAATAAATAAAATGTCAGGCGATTGCCCCTAGATTTTAGTCGACTGACAGACAGTAGTTTATATACTAAACGGTGCACCTGATATTGTTTGCTTCTTTGATGTTTCTCATCCTATTTTGGGATTCTTGATTATCTTCTTAACCATGGCGAGTAGTTATTTATCTGTATTATACTGATTGTATATGCTTGTTGATGACCTTCTCCTTTTGATTGATGTAATGTAAAAAGGGGGAGATGTGTTGAGCAAAAACATAAGAACTGAGCATGAATATTTAAGTCATACCATCTAACATATGACTCAGAGCATGAATATTTGAAATATGATAAGAGCATGCAAGCATAAGTATAAGCATACAAACATGATGGAACTACAGATTCATGAATATTTTTGTGAAACCAAACACTAATTTGGGTTGACATATTTGACATTGCTATTTTATTGTGCGTAACTCTTTTAATTGTTTCTCTTAACCATATTAGTTCACATGTTGATGTTGGATTAAGTTATATATTTTAGCATATTGAATAGTGACCATGTTTTGATTGAAATATATGCTGGCTTATAGACCTTGTTATTGTGATCTAAATGCGAAATTTTTTTGGTCCTTAGTACTTTTGCATAATATTTCTTTCGATTTGTCCTTTTATTGATATGAAAAGGGGGGAGAAAATTTAGCAAATCTGAAAGTGAGCAAACTGAGCATGAGCATGACATAATAAATTTAAAAGGATGATTGATAATGATGATTGCTAAGAATGAATGATAATGATGATAGCTTCACATGATATTTACACTCATACTATACATAGATACATAGTTTGTCCTTCAAGAATGAAATTATGAATTTATTGAATATAAAATACATTTCATTTAGGGGGAGTTAGACATGTTAAGTAATGATATCATGATTACTAGAAATTATTGAAAATTATGATAACTGTAACGACCTGCTTATCTAATCATATAATAAAACATATTTAATAATAAGGTCAACCCGTACCCGTGGGTAATAGGGACACATATGATATTCACAGCGGAAACCTAAGCAGCAGTAAATGTAAATCACATTCTCATAACTACAAAATACATAATACCAGAGTCATAATCCAAACCATTGTGTTTATATACAATCTCCCAAAAATACAAAAATCTCTCTAGGATCCCACATCAAAATCTCCCAATCCTAGTTCAAACTTACCCTCCTAACAGGGTAGCACAACTGACTCAACAGCGGCCTTGATTCACCGGTCCTTCTGGGTTTCCTAAAAATTATTTAATGTTGGGGGGTGAGACACTTCTCAGTAAGGGAAAATAAACTAAATATAGCTGTGTGGCAACATGAATATTTGATGCAATTATACATATACAGTACATTTCATATACCTAAAAACATTCATCATAACATATTGAATAATCATATACTTTTGTATTTTCTAATAAATCATACAGTTCATAAAATGTTTGTTATAACTGATAATACCTAAAATTTATTCAGGATGTATAGCTAGCTGATGTTATGTATTACCCCCCATGACGGGTTGTGCAGCTCGAAGGCGGGACTCGTCAATGGCTGGCCGACCACTGCCAAGTCAAGAATGTTTTTAAGTACGATGGGCCGGCCACACTCTGGTCCGGACTACCAGGTGGACATCTACAACTCTACATTGAAAGTCACATTGACTATCCATCTCCCACCCCCTTGTGGGACAGTTAGCACAAGTCTGAACATAATATCTGATCAATATAGCAACGGTACCATGCTTCTGTAATTGAACTAAACTATCATCCAGGTTCTGATAACATATAATACATGATAATATACTTATTTAACATAAAAATATTGATAGTATTTTCCATAATAACATACATGTATATATACGGCCTTGTGTCGATTTCTTTCATATCTACGGCCTTGCGTCAAACATTTCATAAATACGGCCTTGTGCCGAAATCATAAGTAAAACATGGCCTTGCGCCGACTATCAATCATGGCCTTGCGCCGAACATTTCATACATATCATTTTGAATAAATAATTCATTATCATGTATTTTGAAACTATAATGTACTTCAATATTTCACAATTCCCGAAAACATACTTTATTCATAAAATTACCATATCATAATACTTCCCATACATTATATTCTAAAATCATAATTTATGGTATTTCATACATATATATACATTTTAACATAATAGTAGTATTTTCTCAAAGATGCATTTTCTCCATGATATACAAATATAATACATGCTTTCTTGAAAATTAATTTGCTGATAAATAATAATAATTTGTATGGAAAATAACTGCTTTAGTTTATTCCCTTACCAAAAACTAAAAAGAAACCCCCTAAAGTGCACTCATCCTACACCCGTAGGGTTCCCCGTTCAATACCATGAAATGACAGTTTCCTGAACTAAACTTCAGTATTTTTTTTTGAATAAAATTTCCTATAACTATGGCAAGATCAAATTTTGTATAAAAAGCCTTACCTTAAACTAGGGATGAATTTCAACTCAGTCCCACCAACGATTCGCTTCGGCAGACTTGGAGAGAACTTCCCCATGAGCGTCGTGGTGGCCTTAGATTGTCAATCCGATGAACAGCGGAGCTGAAATCGAAGAGAGAGGAGAGAGAAACCATAGGGAGGAGAGAGAGTGAGGATTTTCTGATTTTTCTGCTTAAAAACCGAGTTTTGCACTATTTATACTATAGGCTTTGTCCATGAGCCACGTCACCTTGTTGACGAAGTCGAGAGGAAATTCGTCGACGAACTCTCCTCTTCGTCGACGAAATTTAGAGTTGCCCATAACATCCTCTTGGTATCTTCTCATCGATGAAATGCACCCTCGTTGATGAGCTCATAGTGCCACGTCATCGACGAACGCGAAACGTTCATTGACGAAGCCTGCTGCCTCCTTCTGTTTTTGTTTCTCATTTCCCTTTCTCTTAGTATTTAAATACCATTATTCTTCGGGTTATTACATATACAATCTTTTGTATTTTCTCATGCTACTTTGAGACTTATTGTCTATCTTTTTATGCATGATGAATGCAAAGTTTTGTTTTGTGTATTCTTTGGATCTATACTTTTGCTTATGGTTGCTTAGTGCCTTGGAACTTATATTTTTTTTCTTGATGTCTTACTCTTTTTATTGATGTCAAAAGGGGGAGAATTTTTGGGCAAACATACACTACATCCTAAGCATGTATATTGACTTAACTATGAAATGAAATATATGAGCATGATATTGAAATTGATCGTGAGTTCTGATTTGCTTATTGAAAATGATATTGATATTGCAAATATTGTTAAGTTGATGCTTATTGTAAGGGGGAGCCTTATTAAGGCCTACTCATTTTTATTCCTTATTTGTCATCATCAAAAAAGGGGATATTGTTGGTCTCACAAGACTTAAAATCTTGTTTTGACGATAAAAAAGTAAAAGAACTTAACATATTTGGTTAAGTGATGATTCAAGACTCAAAGTGTTCAAGAACAAGTGCTTGACAAAGTCTGTTAAAAGCTTAAACTTAGTACTAAAAGATCTTATGAAGCTAAAGACTATTTAAGCTTAAAGTCAAGTCAAACATGAAGGAAAAGTAAATATGTGAAGATACAAAGAGCAAAGCAAATGCATGAAGGCTTAGCACTTAGAAAGTTGTAGTATTTTAAGAAGTCTCATGTAAGTACTTCAAACGATTTCAATATGGATGAGTGAAACTCTTAGGTTAATTGCTTGGACCTAGATACCTTTTAAAATACTTGGAAAATATTTTTATAAGGTCAAAAGTTATTTCAAAAAGGTTAAAATTATTTTTGGAAGGAAAAACACCAAAACAGGATTCTCAAAATTCCTTTTTTTTTTTTTTTTTCTATATATGCATTGATGTGCAGTTTTTTCCATCAATGACTTCTTATCTTAAACAATGTTCAACACGAAAGTTGTATTATTTTTTCTTAGATTTCTTTTGATACTAACATTGTCTAATTTGGAGTTTTATAGTGAAAGTTATACCAAAAATACTAAAGGGTGGTTGAATTTGGCAGCATCAGGCGACTGACCATATTTGATCAGTTGACTAACATTTTAATAGAGTCAGGCGACTAACCTCTCAGGATCAGGTGATTGACCCTATATTGTGTTTCAAAAATTCACTAAAATTTAGAAGGCACAGGTGGCTGACCTTCGGGATTAGGCGATTGACCTTCATGATTTTCAATTTATAACAGCGAGGGAAACTTTCCAAATTTGATTGCTTGAATCCCAAACTTTGTAAAAACATGAGAAAAACACCAAGAAAATTGGGTAACTTGAAAAATTACTTTTTAACTCTATAAATACATGATTAACCCAAGAATTGAAATACCAACAAGCAACAATCAAGCTATATACTCTCTACTTCTCCAAGCTATTGTGCTAATACTCTTGTTGATCAACTTGCCATGATTTTGTTGAGAAAAGCTCATGATTTTTTGCACATTTTACTGAGTCATTAAATCCAAGAAAGAATCCTAGTGATAAAATTACTTGACCATCATATTTCTATATTGATTTTGATTGAAGTATATTGTGATATTTACTTGTACTAATCTGCTCTTGCTGAGAGTGCTTTTGTACACAAGAATTGTTCTTGTTCTTCTTGTTGTTTTTTGATGGTTTAGGATTGTTGAATAGTTGGAGAGTGTGGGGTATCACTTGGAGAGGAGGGCTCCATCTTACTTGAAGGAGTGTGTAAACGGTTTACTCCGCCTGGTTAAGGGAGTAGTATAGTGAAATCTTTGGGTGGTTTGCCTACGACGAGGACGTATGCGGGTATAGACGAACCTCATAAAATCTCAGTGTTTTTCTCTTCCCTAAATCTCTTCAATTTTCTTCATATATAAATTGCGTGGATGTTTACTTAGTTGCTAGAAATTAGATAGTTATTGGGAATTGTGGAAACCTTGATTAAAGTAAGTATGTTGATAAATATCAAAGCTCATTAACATACTTAAATTCAAGTAACTAATTTGATATCAAAGTCTAAATATTGGTAGCTTTCTAAAATTTTTATGTTGTTTCATATTGTGAAATCAAGCTTACCTTTTTAATTGGATTGGCATATTCAAAAGCTAAATTAAGTTCTAATTTTGAATATCATAGCTGAAAGGAATTTTGCCAAAGTTTTCATTGTTCATAGCAGAGAAAATATATTGATCATGAAACTTGGATATGTATTGAAATATTGGATTCAAATACTAAAGTGCTGAAACTGAGTTTAATAAATCATCCTATTGAAACAAAATTACAAGGAAACTTGAAGATAATTTTCTGAAATTAATATTGTTCTTGATATATAAATCAGATCAGGAATTGTTATTTAGTGAAGCACTAAAAGTTGTATAAACAAGATCATCTTTTGCTCGTTAATATAAATAAAGTGGTTGATAAGAATTAAGTTGTTGATTGGAGGGTGTGATTATAATCAACCTAAGTTGAAGAAGGGTTGTACTTAAAGAGTTTGCAAAGAAAATTTTAAAAACCCAATTCACCCCCCTCTTGGGAGTGCACCTTACTTCTCACTTATGTCCGTTCATCATCATTAGAATGTCTTTACACACCTTCATAACCTCACTTTCAGACTTTTAACTAAATTCGTTACAATCTAAAGTGCCTAATGAAATTAAATTCTTCCGTAGATCTAGTATGTGTCTTACATCACACAATGTTCTTACAACGCCATTATATATTTTAATTCCGATGTTTCCTATTTCAAATATTTTTCATGAAGCATAATTTTCCATCATAACAGAACTAGAGTTAAGTGACCTGTACATGCTGAACCATTCTTTATTTGGTGTTATGTGATAAGAGCACACTGAATCTAGATCCAAGAATCTGTACAACAATCTGACCCCGATGAAACAAATAGCATATCACCATCACCGCCTTCCGAGTCTCCTTCTTCAATTATATTCACCGATTTTGAAGAACCCTATTGATTTTTTGCATTCCCTTTCTTCCTTTCCAGACACTCTGGTTTTATGTGCCCTTTTTTCTGTACTTAAAACACCTTATATCTTTCTTCTTCTTGGACTACAATCGAGACTTATTACCACTCGATCCATTCTAAAATTTTCTTCTCCCACATTTCTAGTTATCTTTTACCATAAGCCCTTTACCTAGTGAAATTTCACCGCTGGCTTTCTTCCTTTAATGAAAACCCAATAGAGCGCTTTTTATCTCTTTCAAATTAAGGGTTTCTTTGCCCCATGTCAGAGTAGTAACCAGATTTTCATACATATGAGAAGTAGCTGGGGAATTCAATAGCACCAACGCCTTGTCTCCTTCCTTAAACTTCATATCAACCTGCATCAAATCATTGATTATTTGATTAAACAGATTTATGTGCTGGTTTAAATCTGAACTTTCTACTATCTTAAGCCAATACAACTTCTGCTTAAGAAACAATTTATACGTTAGAGGCTTAGACATATATTGGCTTTCAAGTTTCTGCCAAATAGCCATAGAAGATTCCTTATCCATGAGGTGATACAACATGTCGTCAACTAAACAAAGCCTGATAGTTGTCACATCTTTCACTTCCTCTTCCTTTCAACTTGTTTCATTCATGCCTTTTAGTTGACCTATGTATAATGCATTCACCATACCTTACTGCACTAACAGATCTTTAACCCTTCTCTGCCATAGTCTAAAGTTTCTTGTTCCATCGAACTTAACAACATCAAACTTTGTAGAAGAAATTTTAGAAGTCATTACAACTGAAAGTTAAGGAGTTGTCCCAAGAGTGGGGGGTGGGGTGAATTGGATTATTAAAGATTCTTTTAATTCTTTTTATGAATTCTTTGACCTCTTGTTAAATTATCAAATACATAGCAAAGAACTTAGTTTCTTAATCAATCCATAGTCCAACACTTCAACACAACACAACACAACAAAACTTAAACAAACATCCAACCAATCAATCAACTTTAAAGTAATCAACCACTCAATATAATATTCAAATTTTTTACAATTCTCAGCTTTTGTATGTAGCCCTGTATATATAATTGATTCAAGCCCTGTATTGATGGATTTTATTTCTTAATGTGAAACAAAACACTCTTTCCAAGAACTTAGACCTTAAATAAACTTTCAGTTAATAAGTCTTGGGTGTTGAACCAATCAACATACTCCCTTACGATTTCTGCAATTTGTATTGATCACCTAACCTACTTCCTTTTGGTTTCTGCAAATTCCAAAAAACAAATTAAGCTTTAGTTTATTTAATATTTAATCCACGTAGTGTATATAATCAGAAATTAAAATCATCCACGCAATTAATATATGCTGAAAATTAAAAAGAATAGGGAAAGAGAGTGACTCCACGTTTTTTACGAGGTTCGGCTTATCCCCAGCGTACGTCCTCGTCTTTGGCCAATACAACCAAAGGATTCCACAATGCTATTCCTTTTCAGGAAGAACAAACCTTTTACAAGCTGTAAGAACCTGACCCGAGATAGGTGTATTAATTAAATAAGAAAAAAGAAGGAAAATTAAAAAGGTAAAATCTGCAGGGCTCATTGACGAGGCTTCTTTTCTTGTCGACTAGGTCTCTTGTTTAGCTCTGCGATGAGATTCAGTAGCTCGTCGATGAGAAGATACCAAGGAATTTTGGGAAATCTTGAAATCGCAGGCTTGTTGATGAGTCAATCGTGGCATTGACGAACTTCCTTCTACGGCTCGTCAATGAGGACGCCGTCTCGTCGACGAGTCTGGCCGGGTCAACCAAGTTATAAATATATTTTAGCTTGCTTAATCGAGAAGAAAACCAAAACTCTCTCTCTCTCTCTCTCTGGAACTCGAACACACACACACTCTCTCAATGATTTCGGGCCTTCTATTACTAGAATCAACGATCCGATGTCACCACGTGGATCAGGAGGAGAATCTTTACGTTTATAGTGGATCAAAATTTTATTTCAAGGATTTTTGAGTTTTGACCAAAAACCGAGGTAAGACTCTGAATCTGTTTTTATTTCTGTAGATCTGTAGAGAATAGTATTGTAAGGAAGTGTTGTTCTTCTTTGTCTAGGTTTTGGGAACTCGGTTCGTAGTTTTGGAGCAGTAGAATTCAGGTTTGGGTATTCAGGGAAAGGTAAGGAGATTCTATTTATGTCAATTATTTTTTATATCAAAATTAGTAAACATGTAATTTACGATTGTATGTATGTTTTGGCTTATTTAGGAAAATCTGTTGGGTGAAAATACAAGATTTTTTGTTTACATTTTTGGAGAAAATTGGGAGTTTCGAGTATCATCTCTATTTTTGTTGGAAAACCGTATCTTGTATAAAACTGTAGTAATGAGATGACCATACCTATATTTGTATTAAATTGTATTCTTGAATTGAAAACAATATGATTTGTTATATACTCAAATAAGTGTGGAATGAATTGTTGCATCTAAAATGTTCTAGGTTTTGTAAAACAGCTGTGATGGCTAATTATTGTAAGCTAAGGGGTATAGGAACATGAGTTCAAAAATTGTTCCAAGTTTTGTGAAATTTGCCACGTCTAGGCTAATTACCGTAGGCAAATGCCATGTCTCGGCTAAATACCATGGGCGAGAGTGTCTAGCTCTATATCCAAGGTTGTAAAATATCACCTACTTGTTTCAGCTGGTCACCGATGGTGTGATTGGACACTGTATTAGCAATGATATCGCTATGGGGCTTTGATTATTATAGGGTATTGAGTGCTTGAGTGTGACGACACTGACTGCATGTTTGGTATCGTATGTATTGGAACTGGATTGTGAAAATACTGGAACTGTATCGTGTTATGTTTTATGTCGAAATAACACTTGTATGCCACACACTGATATAACCTGTTTTCTTCCTTTTTGAGAGATGTCTCACCCTAAATATATAAATATGTTTCAGGTCCTTCGAGTAGCCAAAGCTAGCGTCCTAGTGTTCGGGAGCATGGTTGTCGATTAGCTGCATTTAGTACTTGAGTAAGTACTGATTTTGTAATTATGTGGTCATTGTTAGGTTTTGTAGACACCCGGGGTACGTACTGTATTTGGGATCATAGACTCTAGTCATGTATAGACTCTGGTGTGGTACGTTGTATGTATTAGAAAGATTATTTCCACTGCGTATTGATATATATGTATGTATATGTGAGTATGTATAGGGTTTACGTGTACCTCGCAGGGTCAGATCCTCATTCAGTGTAGTATCATATATGTTTTAATTGATACGGAGACAGGTTATGTTACTAAATTCACACCTGGGGACCATTTGCGGGTTCGAGGAATGACAACTTGGTATCAGAGCTAACTAGGTTGTTAGGTCTTGTAGACTTGGTTAGGTGTAATTATGTGTACATACTAGAGTATAGGATGTAGGAAATGAGTAAAGTAGTTCAAGGGTTGTCTTGTTGCTAGACGGGGACTCATTGGCGGTGTTCTATGTTTTTCCTGAAATGACGATTTCAGTAAAATCACGACAAACCATTTATGGTTTTGTGTTGGTGTGGTGGGATAAACCTGGACCCGTGAGAGTAGTAGTTAACATGATTAGCTTTCAATAATTGTGTTAAGTGTGTATGATATAGGAATTCTAACTGATTCCTATCCTATTTTTAGAATGGAGCCTAAGGATAACAACTTGGAAAGTGTTTCCGAGGGGACTGCGAGTGATGAGTCTCCTTCTGTGCCTTGGGGTTTGACGAGGTAGGTTATACGATATATCGAGTGAAATGTTAGGAGACGTAAGCATTCTCCTACTACTACAGGTTGTACTATAGAGAGGTTCACTCGCATGCACCCTCCGACATTTATGAGAGGACCTGATCCGATAGTGGTAGAAAACTAGGTGCAGAAAACCAAGAAGATATTGGAGGTTCTACACTGCATTGACTAGCAGAAGGTTCTTTATTCTACTTTTTAGCTGGAAAGAGAGGCTGAAATATGGTGGAGGGCTGTGAGTTTGCTTGAGAAGTAGAGAGCTGGTCCATCTGGTATGGCCTGGAGCTGCTTCAAGGAGGTATTTTTCAAGAGATACTTCTCGACTTCCACTCGTGATGCGAAAGTCGATGAGTTATTGAGCCTGACGCAGGGAACCCTTACGATGTAAAGATATGCTTCCAGATATATTGAGGTATCTCGTTTGACGCCATGTTTGGTCTTGAACGAGTATGAGAAGACTCAGAGGTCTGAGAAAGGTCTGAGGAAGGACATCCACAGACTTGTGGGTATGCTGTAGAATCGAGAGTTTTCTGTTTTGGCGGATAAAGCCACCATAGTTGAGGTTGACCTTCAAGGGGATGAGGTGGTACAACAACAAAAGAAGAGGCCAGTATCTTCTGGTTCTCAGACTGGTTCTTGATAGAGATAGTGGAAAAAAGAAGAAATATGGTTCGGGTTATCGCCAGAATAGCGAACGGTAGGGTCCTTAGGGGGATCCATCTTTTGTGAATGCTAGCCGTTCTGGGGTAACTGCTACAATTGTGGAAAATCAGGCCACATATCTCAAAACTGTCAGGCATAGAGGAGTGATATGCCTGCATCTAGCCAGAATCGTGGAAGTAATCAGATGCCTTGGGGAAACTATTAGGCAAACATGGCATCAGCGAGGGTGTACTCTCTTACTCTAGAAAATGCGGAACATGTGGGAAATGTAGTGACATGTACCATGTTATTGCTTTTGAATAAAGTTGTTGTCTTATTTGATTCGGGAGCAACCCATTCTTTTATATTTGCAAGTTTTGTGAAACTGTGTAGGGTTGAAACCTCAGTGATGGATGAGTGGTTGTTTATGGCCACACCGACTGGGAGTGTAATGATCTATAGTAAGATGTTCGGAAACTGTCCAGTGGTTATTCAAGGAAGGCTACTATTGGGGAACCTAGTAGTGTACGACATGTGTGGATTTGACATCATATTGGGGATGGATTGGCTATTCTCTAGTTATGCGGTGATTGATTGTTGTATGAAGGTAGTAGTGTTCAGACCTCCTAGGGAGTAGGAGTATGAGTTCATAGGATCGTGTGTGCATTCGACGCCACATATTTTGTCAGCTATGCAGGCAAGGAGGTTACTTTTAGAAGATTGTCAAGGGTACTTAGCTTTTGTGAAGGAACTGCCATGGGATGATAAGAAACTTGAAGATATCCGAGTGGTTAGTGAATTTTCGAATGTATTCCTAGAAGATTTACTCAGTTTACCTCCTAATCATGATGAAGGGTGGTATCTCAGTTGATCCTAGTAAGATAGAAGTAGTGGTTGATTGGGTGAAAACGAAGAGCCTGAAGGATGTTTGGAGTTTCCTATGATTGGCTGGGTATTACTGGCGGTTCATGGAGGGATTCTCTAATTTATCTGGCCCTCTGACATGGTTGATGAGGAAGGATGTGAGATTTGATTGGAACAACGAGTGCTAGCAGAGTTTCCAGGAGTTGAAACACCAATTGGTCACTGCTCCGGTTTTAACCATCCCATTTGGGGATGATGGTTTTGTGATTTACAATGACCCATTGTTGAAGGGTTTGGGATGTGTGCTGATGCAACAGGGGAAAGTAATTGCTTATGCTTCTCGGAAACTCAAGGAGTAGGAGAAGAATTACTCCACGCATGATCTGGAGTTGGCGGCAGTAGTATATGCGTTGAAGATTTGGAGACACTATTTATATGGTGAATAGTGTGAGATCTTCACAAACCACAAGAGCCTCAAATACATTTTCACATAGAAGGAGTTGAACATGAGGTAGAGAAGGTAGCTTGAACTGATCAAGGACTACGATTGCACTATTAGCTATCACCCAAGGAAGGCTAATATGGTAGTTGATGCGTTGAGTCAGAAGTCAGACCACGTGTCAGTATCTGCGGTAGTAGGTCACCATCATATCAGATGGGATCTGGAAAGTCCTTGCATGAATTTGGTGGATGGTAATCATCAGGCTTTTATAGCTAGCTTGGTGATCCAGCCGACATTATTTGAGAGGATTAAAGCTGCGTAGGCTAGTGATGTGGAGTTAGTTGAGACCATGGATAAAGTGCAGCAAGGGTTAGCTGTAGATTTTAACATCTCCGAGGGAGGTGTGCTGAGATTTGGGACTAGGCTATGAGTTCCAAACGACGAAGGTATAAAGAGGACAATCTTGGAGGAGGCGCATTGTTTTTTGTATATGGTACATCCGGATAGTACGAATATGTATTAGGATTTGTGTGAATCTTTCTGGTGGAGTGGCATGAAAAGGGAGATTGCTTAATTCGTGGAGCAATGTCTAACGTGTCAGTATGTAAAATCTAAACATTAGAGGTCGGTAGGGCCATTGCAGCCATTAAGTATTCCAGAGTGGAAATAGAAGCATATTTAAATGGACTTTGTCACTGGGTTAGCACCAGCAGTTCATGGGCAGAATGCAATCTGGGTAATTGTGGACAAGATGACTAAATCGGCTCACTTTGTAATGATGAAGGTTAGCTACTCCTTGAGTAGGCTAGCAGATTTATATGTGTAGGAGATAGTCATAATACACAGGGTGCTGGTATCCATTATTTCAGATCAAGACCCGAGATTCATTTCTCAATTCTGGAAGGGCTTGTAGGAAGCACTGGGGACGAAGATTACTTTCAATACAACGTTCGACCCTTATACTAATGGACAGTAATAGAGGACAATATATGAAATAACCTGAAAAAAACAATTAAAAAAATTAATTAATTAAAATTATTAATCAATTAATTAGTTAAACATTATTAAATTAATGTATTAAATAAACAAGTAAAAAGAAATAGTATGAAAAAAATAATAATTATTAATTAATTAATTTATTATTATTTAAATAAATAAATAAATAAATAAATAAAAAGGAATAGTAAAAAAAATTGAAATAAAGATATATAAATATATATATATATATATATATATATATATATATATATAAGGTTATTGTATAATATAAGTTAAAGTATATATAAGGATGAAGATGATAATGGATTTCAATTTGAAATCCATTCCATCATCTTCATCCTCAACCGTCTCTGCGCCTCTCTCAAGCTCCTTTTCTCTCTCCATCGTTCCTTTGTCCTCCTCCTCTCTTTCCTTAATTTCGTTAGCGCCGATTGGAAAACGGAAGGTACCGTTAGACTTCTAGCCCCGCCACCGACATTTCTACTGGAGCGGATTTGTTGTGGGAGCGGCGGTGTAGGAACCATTCTTGGGGTAAGGAAACTTTCTCTTATTTCTCAATTTCTCGTTAAATTTGCTATTAAATCGACGATCAGGCACCACCACGGGGTCCTAGTCATGATCATTGTCATTTTGACATGAGTAAATTTCCAATTAAGGTTTTCTAGGCCCCACTCCAAAGCAAGAGTGGGATTTGAGAAATTTGGTAATTTTGTTATATTTAAGGGTATAGCTGTTTATTTGGTATTTAAGGGCCTATGAAATATTAAAATAGTATTTTATTTATGATTAATCTAATGGAATTAGGATTTTTGATTTAGGGTCTGGGTGAGCGTCGTAGGTATTTTTTGGGGTCCTTGTTGGCGTAGTTCAAGAAACCAGGTAAGTGGAAAAATTTATATTAAATCATAATTTTTACGAATTTAGTGGAAAATAAATTATGTTATATATACGTGTATATGTTTCGGTATGAGTTTAAAATGTGAACCATTTAAATTATGTTTTTCCGAGTTTAGGGCTATTTATTAGATACGTATATGCGAAAATGAACTGATAAAAGTGGGAAAATATTTTTAGGATAATTATGTAAGAAATGAAAGGTATTTTCAGTATATAAATGTTAAATGTTGGTTGACTTATTTTACAGGCAGTGTATGAATTTTATTATTAAATTGTGTGGCATGAGTAAATGTAGGTTCTGTGCAAGTATATGTTAAATGTATGAGATGCAAGTTAAATAAGTAATGCATTAAGAATGAAATATGATATGAACTATATTGCTTGTGTGTGTTAATGCAACCATGTAGATAGCTGAAATATGCCGGGTAAAACAGCTAAAAGATGCTGGGTAAATGTATAACAGCTGAAAAATATTGGGTAAAACAGTTGAAAGATGTTGGGTAAAACAGCTGAAAGATGCTGGGTAAATGTGTGACAATTGAAAAATGTTGGGTATAACTGCTGAAAGATGTTGGGTAAAACAGCTGAAAGATGCTAGGTATGAAATGAAATGAAATGAAAATGGAAATGAATGAAATGGAAATGAAAATGGAAATGAATGAAATGGAAATGAAATGTGAAATGTGGACAATGTAAAATAGGAAAGAGCCACTTAAAGTGAAATAAAATGAAATGTTAAAACTATGAACATGAACATAAGTGAATGGTTGAATAATGACAGGAAGAATAATGTATTATGATATTAAAAGTATTTATGCTAGTAGAACATGTTACGTCTGGGCGAGGCAAACTCTTCGCCCGAGAGCCTGCTGAGAAAGGCGAGTGCCCTGGTTGTATCAGGTGTGGTAGTAGGCTGCATAATATGCTAGGGCAGAGGGAAACTACTTGTATGAGCGGGTAGATTTCCCTATTCTTGGGTGTCTTCGCTGGTAAACTTTTGTTTGAGCTGTGTGTGTATGAGATTAATTTATCATTTGAGGGCTTACTGAGTAAGGTGAGTGCCCTAGTATGCTTTAACTGTGGCTTTTGGGTTGCCTAATGTATCAGAGAAGAGGGATGCTACTTGTATGGGTGGGTAATCACCCCTATCCTTAGGTAATCTCGTGGATTAAACCTTTGCATGTGTTTGATTAGGTTCAAAGAAAGATTTTAGTGTTTATCGAAGTGTTTTTCAAATGTTATTAATATGTTGTTATATAAACTCATGTTAGCCACACACTGCTATAATATATTGTTTCTTCCCTTACTGAGACGTGTCTTACCCAAATATAAATGTATCTTTTTCAGGATTTCCTTGAGATTGAGCTTAGAAAGCTCGAGGTTTTGTAACATTTTTGGAAAATAGAAAAAGAGAAGGGTATATATATTTTTATGTTAATTTTTTGATGTATAAATTTATGTTTTTTTATCTATATTTTGAGTTTTATGAGATGGGAATGATTGTGAATACTAGATGTTTTTTGGGGATATTTATATATGTTGAATACAGGTGGATGATTAATTTATTATGATTGGTAGATAGGGATAGTAAACTCTGGTATTATATTTGTGGAGATTATATTTATGTTTTCCGCTGCATATATGTTGATTATGGATTATCAAGGATTTTATCAGGTATAACACGCCGGACCTGGGTTTAAGGGTTCGGGGTGTTACAATATAGATCTTGGAGGATATGTTACGGGCTTGTGTATTAGACTTCGGTGGTAGTTGGATTCAATTTCTACCATTGGGGGAGTTTGCCTACAACAACAACTTTCAGGCTAGTATCGAGATGGCACCTTTCGAGGCATTGTATGGTTGGAGGTGTTGGTCTCCTTTGTACTGGGATGAGGTCGATGAACGGTAGATATTGGGTCCTAAACTCGTAGAACAGGCTTTTGAGAAAGTCAAATTGATCAGGGACAAAATTAAATTGACTTAGAGTAGGCAGAAGAGTTACGCGGATATTCGCTGCCGTGAGTTGGAATTCGAGGTAAGGGGTAAGATATTTTTGAGAATTGCTTCGATGAAAGGGGTGATGAGATTCAGAAAGAAGGGCAAGCTAAGCCCAAGGTATATTGGACCATTCGAGGTACTACAACGATTGGGTCCGATGGGCGATAGGATTCAACTACCCCCAGCGCTCTCGAGGATCCATGATGCATTCCATGTATCCATGCTGAGGAGGTACATGCCGGATCCATCGCATGTGATTAGTTACGAATCCTTAGAGACTGGGGATGCCTTGGCGTATGATGAGGTACCTGTTCATATTCTTGACGGTAAAGTTCAGAAGTTGCATACCAAGGAGATACCGTTAGTGAAGGTACTATGGCAGAATCACGTGGTTGAGGAAGTTTCTTGGGAGTTAGAGACGGAAATACACTGGAAATATCCATAGTTGTTCTAAGTAGTAGCTTTGGTAGCAGGATCGGTATGGGTATGTATGTAATATTTAGTTATCGTAGTAATGATGTGTGGTTAGTCTGTGGGAGAGTTTTGTAATATTGTGAGCTCTCGAGATGGTATGTACGTAACCACGGTATTCCTCCATCATAAGTGAGGGTATGTATGTATTTAGGATGGGGCTGCTATGTGGGTCTGGTATGCATTTAGGTATGTGGTTGAGTGGGTAAAAAGATATTACAAATTTCGAGGATGAAATTTTTGTAAAAAGGGGAGGTTGTAAGAACCCGACCCGAGATAAGTGTATTAATTAAATAAGAAAAGAGAAGGAAAATTAAAAAGGGAAAAATATGCAGGGTTCATTGACAAGGCTTCTTTTCTCGTCGATGAGGTCTCTTGTTTAGCTCGGCGACGAGATTCAGTAGCTCGTCAACAAGGAGATACCGAGAGATTTTAGGAAATCTTGAAATCACAGGCTCGTCGAAGAGTCCACTGTGGCATCGACGAACTTCCTTCTATGACCCATCGACAAGGATGCCATCTTGTCGACAAGTCTAGCCTAGTCAACCAAATTATAAATATCTTTTAGCTTGCTTAATTGAGAAGAAAACCAAAACTTTCTCTTTCTCTTTCTCTTTCTCTCTCTCTCTCTAGGATTTCGGGCCATCTGTTGCTAGAATCAACAATCTGACATCCCCACGTGGATCAAGAGGAGGATCTGTACGTTTATAATGGATCGAAATTTCGTTTCAAGGATTTTTGGTTTTGACCCAAAATCGAGGTAAGGCTCAGAATCCATTTTCGTTTCGGTAGATCTATAGAGAATAGCATTAGAAGGAAGTATTGTTCTTCATTGTCTAGGTTTTAGGAACTCGATTCGTAGTTTTGGAACCGTAGAGTTTGGATTTTGGTATTTAGGGAAAAGTAAGGGGATTCTATTTGTATCAGTTATTTTTTAAATCAAAATCGGTAAACATGTAGTTTACGATTGTATGTGAGTTTTGGCTACTTATTTGGGAAAATTTGTCAGGTGAAAATACGGGATTTTTGGTTTACAGTTTTGGGGAAAATTAAGGATTTTAGGTATCATCTTTATTTTTGTTGGAAAATCATATGTTGTATAAAACTGTAGCAATGAGATGACCGTATCTATATTTGTATTAAACTGTATTCTCAAATTGAAAACGATATGATTTGTTGTATACTCAAATAAGTGTGGAATGAACTGTTGTATGTAAAATGTTCTAGGTTTTGTAAAATAGATGTGACGGCTAATTATCGTAAGTCGAGGGGTATAGGAACATAAGTTCCAAAATTATTCTAGGTTTTGTGAAATTTGCCACGTCTCGCCTAATTACCGTAGGAAAACGCCATGTCTTGGCTAAATACCGTGGGTGAGAGTGCCTAACTCTATATCCAAGGGTGTGAAATATCGCCCGTTTGTTCCGGCTGGTCACCAATGGGTGTGAGTGGACACCGCTTTAGCAACGATATCGCTGTGGGGCTTCGGTTATTACAGACTATTGGGTGCTTGAGTGTGACGACACTAACCATATGTTTGATATCGTATGTATTGGAACTGGATTATAAAAATGCTGGAACTGTATCGTGTTATGTTTTATATCGAAATAACACATGTATGCCACACACTGATATAACTTGTTTTCTTCCTTACTGAGAGGTGTCTCACCCCGAATATACAAATGTGTTTCAGGTCCTTTGAGTAGTTGAAACTAGCGTCCTAGCGTTCAGGAGCGTGGTTGTCAGTTAGCTGCGTTTATTACATGATTAAGTAATGATTTTGTAATCAGGTGGTCATTGTTGGGTTTTGTAGACACCCGGGGTATGTACTATATTTTGGAGCGTAGACTCTAGTATGGTACGTTGTATGTATTAGAAAGATTATTTCCATTGCGTATTGATGTGTATGTATGTATGTATGTATATATATATATATATGTATGTATATAGGGTTTATATATATATATATGTATATAGGGTTTACGTGTACCCCGTGGTGTCAGACCCTCATTCAGTGTAGTATCATGTATGTTTTAATTGATACAGAGACAAGTTAGGTTACTAAGTTCACACCTGGGGCCCATTTGCGGGTTCGAGGTGTGACACAAGCGATAACCCACACTCAAACACTCCTTAACTAGGCTAAAGCAATGCCTCTCCAAGTGATACCCCACACTCAGTCACTCCTTCAATAGGCTAGAGCAAGACCTCTCCAAGTGATACCCCACACTCGATCAATGATCCAACAACCTGGAATCGTCAAGAAACAAGAAAAAAAGAGCTGGGTACAATGACGCTCTCACAAAGAGCATATTATATAGTTTCAAACACTATGTACTTCAATAAAAAAATATTAATATGAAATACAATGAAGTTCAAGAGAATTTATAACTGAGTTTCTTCTAGATAAGAATTAGCAACTTAGAATTCAGTATAGTGATGACTAGCACTTCAAAAATTTAGTAATTCGGTTATGCAAAGAGTTGAGCAAGAGAGAGCAGTAAGATAGCAAGATGTGCTTTCATCAATGCAATAGTTTTTTTTTTTTTTTTTTCAATTCTTTGTTGTTTTATACTAATATGATTTGCAAAACCATATATTTATATGCTTAGAAAAGTGATTTCGTGTTGCCTAAGATAACTTGGAGTGTTTTCCAAGTTTTTAGAAAATTTGGGGCACAAGAAACCTTTATTTGAAATTTAAAACATTTAAAATTTCTAATCGTAAACAGTGTTCAGACGACTGAACTATCGGGTTCAGTCTTCTGATGTTCCTTAAAGCATTTAAAATTATAGTTTGGACACAGGGTCAGACGACTAAACTTCAGGTTCAGACTACTGAACTATCAGATTCAGTCTTCAGATGGTGTTTTGCCTGTTCTGTGTTTCAACAAATAAATCTTCAATTGACTAAACTAATTCTTTTGACTTCTGAAGAAATTCTTCACACGTCTAATGTAAAATTTTAGTCATCTGAGGTTGCATCTTCAAACTTCTGAGGGTACACCTCAGTCGTCTGGGCAGACCAACTTCAGAATTTTCATTTTTGTTTTCAAAAACCCTTTTTACTCTCTTGCTTTGATTTCTTATAAAATATTTTTTGGGTTTTGAAATAAGGTCTCTAAGTCCATAATTAACCCTAGAAAAGCTTTCAACATATTTCACAAAGATATTTAAATACGAAGTACTTACATAAAGACTTCTTAGGATATTTGACTTTCTAAGCTTCTATTTGTCTTTCTTTGAGCTCCATCTTGTCTTCAAGCTTTAAACTACTTTAAGATTTTAGAAAGTCTTCTTTAAAATCCATGCTCTTATATTCTTCAAACTTTGAATCATCTTTGAATCCATGCTTTGACTTTTTAAGCTTCATTTGATCATCTTTCTTTGAAATAAGTTTTGAATCATCCTTATAAGCATTTTACCATTCTTGAGTCCTGAAATATCATCACTTAACCAAATATGTTAAGTTCATTTATTTGTTATCATCAAAATAAGATTTTAAGTCTTGTAAGGCCAACAATCTCCCCCTTTTTGATGATGACAAATAAGAAGCAAAAAATTAAGTAAGCCTGAAAAAGGCTCCCCCTTACAATAAGCATTATCTTTACAATATTTGTAATCACATCATCTTTAAAATATTTGCAATCACATCATTCACATCATTCAAGATCAGATACCAATATAACAACTTAAGTATGCAGGATTATGTTCAATTTTTGCCCAAAATTTCTCCTCCTTTTGACATTAATAAAAAAGAGTTAGATATCAAGAAAAATATAAATATTAAGGCATTGAGCAGCCGTAATCAAAAGTTTGCTTTCATCATGCATGAAAAGATATACAACAAGATCCAAAGTAGCATGAGCAAATACAACATATTGTAAATTATAATTTTCAATGATTGCCATCATAATAACATTATTTAACAAGTCTAACTCCCCCTGAATGAAATGTATCCTATATTCAATAAATTCAGATTTTCATTTCTCATACCAATTGAAAATAGTGCATTCATGAAGATACCAATTGTGCTGTTAAAATTTATCATGCCACACCTGCAAAAAAAATTTATTTTCATGTTAAATGCTTATGCATACCAATATCAAGAATAGTACCAATTTTATTTTAATATCATCTATCTTATAACATGCTTATGTTTATCCATTAATCAATCATGCAGAGATATGTAAATTGATTCATCATTTAGCATGTAAACTAATATGATCAAGAATTAATCTAATACTCATATATCAATATCATATCAATATCATCACATGCTCATGGATACAAATATGCTATCATGCTCAAGTATCAATTAACGTACTTATGGATACTAATATAATTCAAAGATACCAATACTAATATCTTTTTCATGCTAAGATTCATGCTTTATAACCATGCTCAATAATTTTATGCTCAAATTTGCAATGTATAGTGAGCCTTAAATTCTCAATATGAGTCAAGTCAATATCATGTCTTTAGCAATATAAATGTCATGCATGTCAGCATTTTAGCGTAGCATATCAGTATATAGTTCGTATTAATATCTCATCACATATGTATATCAGAATATCAACATTTAGCACGTAGCATATCAACATATATAATCATGGAGCATATTATTGCATTGTATTATATTTTTGTTCAAATTGTTTCTTATGTTTCTTAAATATTTTTCATTCTACCTCTCATGTTGCTTAAAGATTTTTCATTTTTCTCAAATAACTTTTGCAATAAGCTTAATTTTTCTTCAGATTTTCTTTCTTTTGATTTCATAAGAATATTGCTTTCCAAACCTGAGAAAGTTAAGCCTTGTACAAATCATCCTATGATTTTGGCCAACAATGCCATTTTTGTTTGTATTTGTTATAATTGTCAATAAGCTCTTAAACTCATCTTTAAGATTTTCTATTTTAACTAGATTTGGATTAAGTAACTTTCCTAATTTCCAAGGGGAATAACTAATCCAAATATCTTTGATGTCATCGGTTTGTGAATTAGTCTTTCATCTTAGTACCCATTCTTTCTGGTGTCCGAATGGTTTAATAAGATATGTTTCTTTTACTTTCCAAACTTGTTTAACTTTCACATCTTTCCTCTTTAATGGGCATTCAAATTTATACGTCCCTTCTTTTCACATAGGTAGCATATAATGTGAGTATAGGCATTTAAAGAGGTGCTAGCATAGTTTTTGGATGCTTTTGTAAAGTACTCCATATAGAGTTTCTTTTTCTTTGTATTTTCAATTCCATTGAATTCTATGCCCTCTTTATCTAAAGACATTCTTTGTGCACCTATCATTTTATCAAAGTTTTCTTTTCCTCTTGTGAAATTGTAAATTATTTAGGCTTGATCCTCATTTTTCTTCCTAAGATCACTAATTTCTAAATCTTGTATATTTTTACCCTTTTCTTGCATTTTACTTGGTCTAGAGACATCTTACTGATTTTATTTTCTAATTTAGAAATATGTAAGTCTTTTTCATTATCCATGGGAGTTTTGGACTTAAGTTCTTCTAGTTCTTTTATTACCTTCTTATTCTTGCTTTCTAGTCTATGGATTTTTAACTCTTTTTCACTTTTAGCAAGTCTTAAAGATTCTATTGAAATGAGGAATAGCTTCCCAGGAGGGGGGGGGGGGGGGGATGAATTGGATTCTTTTTAAATTTTAATGATTTTTAAGCTATTGATTTTAATTACCCAGAAAACAAGATATATAAACGATAACTACACTTAAAAATACTGAAATTTAAATTCACAAGTCAATTAATGAAATCAATGTAATTGAATCACTCAACCAAAAATATTAGAGCTTTAGTTGATTTTTCTGTAAACTCTTAGTATGCATTTTATTTGATCAAGATTTTTGTAGATTAACCAACGTACTCCCTTTTTGGGTTTCCACAAATGATTAATCAATATCTACTCTCTAAATATTAAGTACCTTTGTTTCTTTCTCACTTAAGAATCTGCAACCAACACATTTAAATCATACCACAATAGCAAGTAAATAATATAAAGTAAAGCAGAGAGAAAGACACAAGATTTTTATGAGGTTTGGCTTCAACACAGCCTACGTCCTCGCCTTTGGCAAAATACCAAAGGATTCCACTATATTAGTTCCGTTACCTGGTGGAAAAATACCAATTTACAACCACTCCTTCTGTCAGGCTAGAGCCCTCCTCTCCAAACAATAACCCCTTGTTTGGTCCAACGATTCAACAACTCTGAATCGTTTAAGAATAATGATAAAGAAATTTGTGTACAAAAGAGAACTCTCACAATAGAGTAGATTAGTACAATGATCAGCTCACTTATACTCCAAAGTAATTCAAATATAAGAAATTTGAAGCTCAACGCTTAGTATGAATTACCAAATGATTTTTCATAGAAAATGAAAGATTCTGATTTTTAAAGCTTTGCTTCAAAAAATATAAATCAATATCAGATCAGAAAGTTTAAGCACAAGAAAATTTTAGATCCTTTGAGAAATTTGAATATTTGAAAATCACTCGATCTAAAAACCTTTGAAAAATAGCTTGATCTAAAAACCTTGAAGGTTGCTTGTTCTTAAACTTTGAAGATTGCTGGATCTGAAACTTTTGAGAATTTCTTAATTTCAAAAACCTTTCAATATTGCCTCTATGATCATTATTTTAAACCTTTGAAACTTTTGACTATTTATAGATGTTTTTAGAAGCCATCCATTACTCCCAAAGATTCCTAAAATTCATTTCCAAATATTTTGAAATAAATATATTTAAAAACATGGTTAAAAAAATCTTCTCTTCTTAAGCCATTTTTATTTATTAAAAAAAAAAAATACTTCTTTAGAGTATATATGTTTAAAAAAATATATTTTTGATTTTTCAAATATTTTGAAATAAATATGTTTAAAAATATGGTTTAAAAAATCTTCTCTTCTTAAGCCCTTTTTATTTATTAAAAAAAAAAAAAATACTTTTTAGAGTATATATGTTAAAAATATATTTTTGATTTTCCAAATATTTTGAAATAAATATGTTTAAAAACATGGTTTAAAAAATCTTCTCTTCTTAAGTATTTTTTATTTATTAAAAAAAAAAATACTTTTTAGAGTATATATGTTAAAAAAAATATTTTTGATTTTCTATGAGCTTCAAACCACTTTATATTTGAGTTTAACCTTTGAAGTACTTACATTAAGAACATCCTAAAATATAATTCTTTAATCTTCAATCTTGTTCTTCTATCATTTTTGTTGTTTCAATCTTTTATTTGAGCTTTTCATCAGTATAATTTTATTCCTTATGCTCTTTGTAATACATAAGCTTTTCTTTGTGTTCTTCAAGGATTCTTTGTAATCCATAAACTATACTTGTGTTCTTCAAGAATTCATTGTAATCCATAGGCTTCTTTATGCACTTGGGCTTTGTCACTTTCCTGAAAAAATTTTACTTGAAACATATTAAACATATCATTGATTTGTTATCATCAAAATAAGAATTGTAAGCCTTATTAGACCAACATCTATCTCTTTCATTACTCCTTTATTCTTGTTTTCCAGTGATGTGTATCATTTAGTCACATTAACTAGGATCTTATGAACGTTGAATAATTCATTTTGAAGTTCTTCATAAGAAGGCATACTTTCATTATCAGATTCATTAGATGACTCACTGTAGGAATCATTAATTGATTTGGATAAGGAGATTTCCTCATCATCCCATGCCATATAGCAAGCAACCTCTTGGTCACTTGATTCGTTATCGGAACTACTAGAACTAAAATTATCCCATGTAGTGGCCTTCATTGCATTTTTCTTTTTCTTTTTAGAATCATAAGTTTTGGACAATCCGGTTCAGGTGTCCAACTTTCTTGCAATTATAGCATGTATGTAGTTCTTTCTTTGTTTCTTTCTTCTTAGTTTCTTTCTCATCTGAACTTGAGTTTTGGATTTTTCTTTTGAAATTATTTTTCCTTAGTATTCTTGCAAGTTTTTTGATATGAAGGCTATTTCATCCTTATCCATTTCTTCTTCATCTTCATCACTAGAGTTTTCTTTTGATGCTTCAAAAGCAATTGATTCTTGGACTTTAGTTTTTCCACTTCTTTCATTCATGGACATCTCATACGTGAGAAGGGATCCTATGAGTTCATCTAGGGATGTATTTTCAAGATATCTTCCTTCCGTTATAGTTGTGACTTTTAGGTTCCAATATTGGTTCATTAGTGATGGTTTTATCCGAATTCATCTTGAAAGCTTCATACTCGCTTGTGAACACGTCTATTCTACTATCTCTAACATCTATAGTACCTTCATAAGTCACTTCTAGTGTATCCCATATTTTTTTTGGCTGATTTACTTACCATGACCCTATTGAATTCATTTATATCAAGAACACAATATAATGCATTCATAGCAATTGAGTTTACTTGCAACATCTTATGGTCATTGTCGGTCATGTCTTTTTCTTCTTTGGGTACTTCTTTTCCATCTATAAGTTTTGTAGGAATTAAGTCACCATGTGTGACAACTTTTCATGCTTTCCAATCCATTGTTTGAATATATATTCTCATCCTTTGTTTCCAAAATTTGTAATTTAAGCCACAAAAGATGGGAGCCCTAGTTGAGGAACCCTCTCCAAAGGAGCTACTCCTAGGCATGTCATCTAGATCTTTATATAACTACTTGTTAGGATTTGTTATAACCCCGCTTTGATACCAATTGAAAGTTAAGGAGTTGTCCCAAGAGGGGGGCGAATTGGATTATTAAAATTTATTTTAATTCTTTTTACGAATTCTTTGACCTCTTGTTAAATTATCAAACACACAGCAAAGAACTTAGTTTTTGAATCAATCCACAATCCAACACTTCAACATAACACAACACAACCAAACTTAAACAAACATCCAACCAATCAATCAACTTTAAAGTAATAAACCACTCAATATAATATTCAGCTTTTTGACAATTCTTAGCTTTTGTATGTAGCCCTGTGTATATAATTGATTCAAGCCTTGTATTGATGGGTTTTATTTCTCAATGTGAAACAAAACACTCTTTCCAAGAACTTAGACCTTAAATAAACTTTCAATTAATAATTCTTGGGTGTTGAACCAATCAACGTACTCCCTTACGGTTTCCGCAATTTATATTGATCAACTAATGTACTTCCTTTCGGTTTTCGAAAATTCCCAAAAACAAACTAAGCTTTAGTTTATTTAATATCTAATCCACATAGTGTATATGATCAGAAATTAAAATTATCTGCGCAGTTAATATATGTTGGAAATTAAAAAGAATAGGGAAAGAGAGTGACACCACATTTTCTACAAGGTTCGGCTTATCCCCAGCCTACGTCCTCGCCTTTGGCTAATACCACCAAAAGATTCTACTATGCCAAACAAACCTTTTACAAGCGATACCCCACACTCAATCACTCCTTAAGTAAGCTAGAGCAATGCCTCTCAAAGCGATACCCCAGGCTCGGTCACTCCTTTAATAGGCTAGAGCAAGACCTCTTCAAGTGATACCTGATTATGCGCCTAAATTGCATAATTAGGCATTTAAATTCATGCATTTAGAATTATATTTTTCAATTAAATAACTAATTACTCTCAATATTTTAACATTGTTCTCAATTTATAATATTTGGATTTTATTGAGTAATTTATGAATTTTTGGTATTCTTTATCGCAGGAAAATTATTGGAAGCAAAAATCAACATTACTTCGTATTTTAGACGTAACTTTCTCGTTCGAGTTCCGATTGAGACTATTCAAAATTCTAGGGAAATTTAAGAGAGTGCCCTATGACTTTTGTGTTTTGAACTTTAAGAGATACGAGCTCTAAGAGGGTCAAATTTGGGCTTGTTCATTGGGAGACAAAAAAAAAAAATTAAAAAAAAAAAAGGAAAAAAAGGAGAAACAAGAAAAAACAAGAAAAAGAATAAAAAATAATAATAAAAACAATTTGCGATTTGACCTGGCTATGTAGCCGGGTCCTTTTTTCATATGATGCACTGGGTAGGGTTCCTAGAGAGGGGCTTTAAGTATTTTTTTTCTTCTTTTGAGAGTACCCAACCCCCTCTCTTCTTCTTCCTCCTCTCCTTTCCCTTCGCTTCTTCTTTATTCCTCTCCCTCAGCTGCCTCCTTCTCGGCCTGAACTCTCTTCTCTCCAACTCTCCCTCATTTTCTCTTTTCATTGCCCCTCTTCCAGCTTCCATCTCAGTCTCACTCCCCCTCTCTTTCTTCCTCCTACTGTTGTTGCTACTGCCTGTGAAGACCTAAACTTGCTGCTCTCCACATACCTAGCTGTTGCTGCTGCTTCTCCTAGTGCTACTGTCTCCTTGCTGCTGTGTATTTGAATCCGAGACTCTCTACCTTGCTCTTGCTTTGCTGGCTGCTGCTGAAGGAGGAGGACCCGAGAAGCCCCTGTGGAAATCCTCCATTCCTGCTGCTACTCTTCTTCTCCATGGGCCAGCCAGCCATCCAATCTCTCTCTCACGACTTGCTCTTCTCCCATCTCTCCCATCTCTCTCTCTCTCTCTCTCTCTCATTTTTATTTAGTTGTTTTAATTTATTTTAATATATCTTGTTGAATGCTTTACTTGGATTTGATTTTAGTTCCATTGTTTAAGGTTGATGTTTAGTTGGATTTGAGTTTAGTTATTTTTAAGTTAAGATTTTGTTAAGTTATTTATATTGTTGATTTTAATCTCCTTCTTATTTAGGGTTTCATTGTTGAAATTTAAATACTTGTTTTATTTAAGTTTGGTTGTTCAAGTGTGGTTTATTATTTTTATTGTTTTTAAATCTTTCTAGAGAATTTAAATAATTTTTGGGTTCCAATTGTCTTAGTTATTATTGTGTTCTAGTTTATTACTTAAGTTGTTAAAAAGTCAATTTTGATTTATTGAAATTATTGTTAGGTTAAGTTTAATTTTTGTTTACGTGGGTTAAGTTCAATTGTATAGTTGATGTTTAATTTTAGGGTTGAATGCTTTAGTTAATTAATAAAGCTTTGATCTTTTGACTTTTGTCCAGAATTTCACACGTAGGATTTATTTATTGTCTAAATAGGACTTAATTACCATCATTCGTTTCTTATTATTTTACACGTATTAGGTTCTTATTTTATGTTTAAATTTCATTCACAAAAATCTCAAACATCCTAAGAAACCCGAATCTGAACTGTGTTAAGTAAATCTTTTGTTTATTATTTTTTGATTGGAATTACGTAAAATTTGGAATTAAACTACATTCCTTAAGGAGACGATTTAGTCTTTGGGTTAAATATTACAAGACTGAACTTCTATACTTGGAATAGCTTTTGAACTGCTCATTTTCTGAGTGAGTCAAGTTTTTGGCGCCGTTGCTGGGGAGTGTTAGCCTTAATTTCAAAGTTTGTGTATTTCCAATTATTTTTTATTTTTAATTGAAAAAAATATTAAAAAAATAAAAAATAAAAAATAAAAAAAATTGAAAATTTTGAAAAAAATTTGATCATGCTTGTTTGATGTTGTGTTAGTGAATTTCTGCTATTAGCATTGATGTTTGACGCCTTGAGTCTGAGATATTTCAAATAGACTGTTCAAAATTTCACTTAGCACCAATATTGACACACAGAGTACAAAATTTGATTGTTCTCCTATTATTTTTATGAGTGATTCTAAAACTGATTTGAGCAATCTGTTTTAAGAAATTTTTGAGGATGTTATGGCTACACCTGCACCACATACACTTCAAGATTTTCTACAGCCTACACATCTACATCTTCCTACATTATGTTACCACAAGATGCACCAAACTTCACAATTAAGCATGGTATGTTATCTGTGATACCTTAGTTTCACGGGATGGATTTTGAGAGTCTATACCAGCATTTGACATATTTTGAGTTGGTTTGCACCACTTTCATTAATAGGGACGGAACCGATGAGTATATCAAACTTCAACTATTTCCTTTTTCTTTGAAAAATAAGGCAAAAATGTGGTTTAATTCTCTGCGACCTAACTCTATTACTAGCTGAGCTGATTGTAGTAACCCGACCCTGAAAAAAAATAATATAAAATAAATAATAATAATAATAAATAATAAATAAACATAAAATAAATAAATAAATAAAGAGATATTTTGGAGAAGATATTTTGAAAAGAGATATTTTGAGATATTTATATATAAATATCTTGGAGGAGATATTTATTTAGATTACTTAAGGGTTAAGTTAGGATTTATTCTATAAATTCTTTTGTTCTCTCTCTCTCTCTCTCTCTCTCTCTCTCTAAGATCCTTCATCTTTCGTCCTCCGTTTCCAAAAACGGAGGGTACTGTGTGGATCAGAAGAGGAAACTCTACACTTTTAGTGGATCGGATCGTCGTTTCGGAGAGTTTCGGGTTTTCCTAAGAATCGAGGTAGGAATCTGATCCTAATTTTGATTGGATATTTGGATAGCAGTACAAAACATAGTAAGGTTATGTTTTGTGGTTTTAGGTTTTTGGGATCTCAAGTTGTCATTTTGGAATGTTTTCGTACGAAGTTTCATTTCGAGTAAAAGGTAAGTGGAACTTGATTACAACAGTTAATTTTGGAAAACTAAACCTCTAAAAAACTAGTTTATGTTATTATGTATGATTTAACTGCTTATTTGTGAAATTCTACCGAGTAGAAATGCCGATTTGACAATTTTACGGTTTTTGGTAAAAATGAAAATTTCGACGTATGATCTCCAAATTTTACAAATATTGTTTATTTGTGTTTATACTATAGTAGGAGAGGCTCGAATCCTTTATTTATTTAGTTAAATTATGTATATTGAATTTCTATCACTTAGCGAGTTTTTGTATTAAACTTTTGTGATATTTGTTGAAATGGAAATGAATGTATTTTCTATACTACTGATATAGAATATGGGAATGAAATTCCAATTTGTTATACTGACAATGTGATAAACAAAGGCTGGTTATACACCGAGCCATATCAGTAAACAAAGAGGGTAAACTGAGTGGAAAGATGCCGGTTTGAACCCGCTGGGATTATTTCTATACTATTGATATAGGGTTGAAAAATACTTTCTTTGCAGAGTTGAAATAAACTATTGTTATATGATACGACGCGATATCGTAGCTAAATGTACATGTGTAACCACACGTATTAAATGATGTGGGTACCAAGATGGTCGGCTAGTAGGGTGAAACCATTGGCTGATATTGGGCCAACGGAGGCAGTCAGATCGTATGTAGGTACTCGGCAGTGTCTGCACGAACAGGGCATTGGAGGAGTATCAGTGCACAACCTGAGCCACGAGGTAAAACTGGCCGTAGGGATATTTTGCTGTTGGTCATCTGATAAATCATTAAATAGTTGAAAAACAGATGTTGGAATTTTGTAATATGAATAATGATATAACTGATGCATTACTGTATTGAAAATATTTGATTTATATTCCAGATGTTGAATGAAAATATGCATGTATGCAGTCACACACTGTTGTAACTCCTTCTTCCTTACTGAGAGGTGTCTCACCCTATCATACAACCTTTGTTTTCAGGTCCATCAGTGCATCAATCCTAATAGCTAAAAGGACTGGGAGATTGTTTTTGAACAGCTTACGTACACATCTGAATCATGTAGTAAATCTTAGATGAAGTTCCTTTTTGGAGGGTTGTAATATTGAGAATTGTTCTAAGTCCAAAATATGTAAATTATGGATGTATTAGTGAACTCTGGTATAAGTCTAGTAGAAATCCCAATGGATGTTTATGTTTTTCCGTGACATTTATATCATTATTATGTATGTTTTACACCCGTATGTCCCTATTTAGGGCAGGTTGTTTCCATATCTTGAACAGGTATAGATATTATGTAATGAAAGAGTGACACCTGGGTCCATATAAAGGACTGGGTCATTAAAGAAATGTAGGGTGAGTTCTTACATAAGTTCTTTCCCTTTCAGAGAACTCAGTACCTACAGGAGCAGATCAGTCAGTTCATGCAGAGAGGTGATGAGACATTCCAAGCTTACTGTGAGAGATTCAAGGACCTAATGAATATATGTCCACATTATGGATTCGAATCTTGGAGGTTAGTGAATTATTTTTATACTGCTCTTACCCTTGAACGTAAATAGTTTGTCCAGAGTATGTGCAATAGGGAGTTCTTCAGCAAGGAACCAGATGAGGCTTTATCATTCTTTGATTGTTTAACCGAAAGTTCCCAACAATGGAACACACAGTATGAACATGCACCAATGGCAGTACAACCTCTCAGAGCAATCAGTGGTGGAGGTAGATATGAGGTCAAAGAGGAAACTAATTACATACACTTGTTGCTGCTTTATATAAAAAATTAAAGGTTATGGAGTCTGAGAAAGTGAAAGTTTCGAAATCGGTGGAGGATTGTCTGCTTTTACCAGTATTGCATGAGAATGGATCTAATCTAATCAGATGCAGTCAGTAAATTGGATCAATAAATCTCAAAATTAGCCATTCTCGAACACTTATAATCCGGGATAGAGGAATCACCCGAACTTATCATAGAGGAACGATCAATCTAGTCCATCTTCCTAACAGTTTCAGTAATTTCCTCAATCTTATGCACCACCTCCACAGCCACTATATCACTCAGTTGCAGCTCATCAACAGCAGTATCAGCCGCAACAAGTCTATCAGAACTACGCACCTCCGGGATTTCAACCAAATTTAGCTCCTATTCCATCAAAGAAATCTTCTGATGATAACATGACGTAGATGGTGAATATGTTTCAAAAATTCATGTAAATTCACATCATGACCAACAGTCATAATACTCAAGCCATCAGTGAACTAAGAGACACCATGAATAAGATAAGTACACAGTTGAATACCTTAAAAAAAGGGAAATTTCCTGCACAGCCTCAGCCTAATCCTCAAGTATATCGGCAACAATAGAAACCAGTGCATACTATTTTAGGGGAATCTATTGAAACAGAGAAGGCGGTTATTACCTTGAGAAGTGGAAAAGAAGTTTCCCATCCTGAAATGCCCATTGATTAACAAACAGTTGCTCCAACACCTGAAGAGGCAACTGAGGCAGACAAGGGAAATGAAAAATCAGAAGAAGTAGGTTCAGATTGAAAGAAGTCAAATAATAAAGATGATGAGACTGTTAAGGAGTATCAACTTGTGGTACCCTATCCTCAAAGGTTGACATATGGTCAGAAGAATAAGTATCACACTAAGATTCAAGAAATCTTCAAATAGGTGAAGATCAACATTCCACTTCTGGATGCCATACTGCAAGTTCCTACATACGCAAAATTTCTAAAGGACCCATGCACAGTAAAAAGGAAATTAAATGCGAAGAAGAAAGCTTTCTTGACCAAGCAAGTTAGTGTGTTAATATTGAGTCAGACTCCTCAGAAGCTCAGAGATCCTGGTTCCCATACTATTTCTATCATGATCGGTAAATCTTGTATTGGGAGAGCCTTACTTGATTTGGAGAGTAGTATGAACTTGCTCTCATATTCGATATATGAGTAGTTGGGTTTAGGTGAGCTAAAGAAAACTTCTATGATGCTACAGTTGGAAGACAGATTCGTAAAAGCTCCATGAGGCAATATTAAGGATGTATTGACTTAAGTTGAAAAATTTTACTACCCTGTGGACTTCATTATATTAGACCCCTGTTATTCTTGGGCGACCATTCCTTGCTACTTCTAATGCCTTGATTAATTGTCAAAGTGGAGTACTTAAGCTCACGTTCGGAAATATGACATTGCAGATGAATGCGTTTAATAAGATGCCAATTGAGTATGATGATTCAGAGGTACACGCAGTAGATGTGGTAGATGACTTGGATATGTTAGAACAGTTGTTGGTGAAATTAGGAATAGCTTCCCAAGAGGGGGGGGGGGAATTGGCTTTTTAAAACTTTCTATTTAGTTCTTTTAAAGTCCTTAACTTCTTTTAATATTTAACCAATTCTTTGACTTGTTTATTTATTTTGTCAATCAAACAAGAACTTGATTTCTTTTGAACAATCAATCAACAACACAATTAAACACAATTAAACATTCAATCTTCAACCAAATTTTGAAAGTAAAAACAATCAAACAATTAATCACAATTTCCAAACCAACACAACCACAATTTATTTACCAAATATAAATTCACTGCAGCACTATTAGATTGATGAAATCATTCAAGATTTAAGACTCTTGGAATATAAAACAAATCTTTATACCATCCAATCACAATCAATATAATATATGTAACTTTTAGCTTTTGATGTTTTCAGCCCTGTGGGGAATGTAAGTTTTGAACAAAGCCTTGTATATATGAAATTTCTTCTTCAATATGATGTTTAATATAAAATCCAATTACTCTTTCCAAACTTTAGAATTCAAATAAACTCTTAAGTTAATTTATCTTTGGGATGTTTAGCCAAGTAACGTACTCCCATATGGTTTTCGTAAAGAATGGTTCAACCAATGTACTCCTTTTTGGTTTCCGCAACCCAAATCAAATCAAACCTTAAGGTTTATTTGATTTCCAAATATACGTAGTTTATATGATTTTAATTTAAACCATTCACGCAATTTAAATATGTACTGAAAATAAAGAAAAGGGAAAGAGAGAGTGAGACGAAGATTTTTATAAGGTTCAGCTTATACCTAGCCTACATCCTTGCCTTTGGAAAACCACCAAAGGATTTACTAAACTTATTCCTTTAATGGGTGGAACAAACCTTACACACTCCTTTGTTAAGGCTAGAGCTCGCCTTCTCCAAACGATGTCCCCTCGTTCGGTCACTCCTTAACTAGGCTAGAGCCCGCCTCTCTAAGCAATATCCCCTTGCTTAGCCAACGATCCAAACAACCCTTGGAATCGTCAATCTACAAGATACAAATCAAATACTTGTGTACAAGAACTTGCTCACACAAAGAGCTGATTAGTACAAATAATTTAGAACTAATAAACTTCAAATTTAAAATACCAAAAGAATGAAGTAAGAAGCTTAATATAAATATCACTTGTTTACTTCTCTTTGATGAGGATTAAGAACTTAAATCAAATACTTCATAGAAGTTGTAAAGGCTTAGAGATTTCTTAGAAATTTCACAGCAATTCAGAGTTTTAAAACAAATAGCAAGAAGCTTTGAGTGAAAGAGATCTTGAAAGAATTTTCAATCCTTGGTGTTTTTGTTTCTCATAAACCATGTATATGTATGCTTCAAAAACACTTCCATTTATGTTCCCCAAGTTTACTTGGAGTGCCTCCAAAGTTTTCAAAAATATTAGGGCGCAAGTCAATTAAATTTGAAAAAGAAAAGTTTGAAAAATCTGCCCGTTGCCGTACTTCGGTTGCCTGAGGTGCAACCTCAGTAGCCTAAAGTAGGTTTAGGAGCCTGAAGACACAAGGTCAGGGGCCTAAAGATACACTGCCTGTTTGATTTTCTTCAGCAAAAATCTTCAGTTGCCTGAAAATTTAACCTCAGTCGCCTGAATAGTACAAAATCACTTTCCTTCTTTCTTTTTCAAAGATATTTGGTTTCTTTGCTTTCTTACTTTTGACAAACATTTTCTGGGGTATTAAAATAGAGTCTCTAAGTCCATCTTTATCCCCTAATGAGCTTCATTTCATTCATAATGACATTTTTAACTTTGAAGTACTTACATGAAGATTTCCTAACAATATGAACATTTCTTGTTCTTTAAAACTTCGCGATCATCTTGAAGCTTTAGGTTCATTTCATCTTCAGATGTTTTTGTGCTTCCTGGTTTGATCACTTCATGACACAACATACACCTTTAAGCTTGTTGGTGATCTTTCGAAGCTTTGTTGAGTTTGCTTTTTCAGATTCCTAAAAACATCATTACTTGAACACATAATGTCATTAACATTTTCTTCATTTGTTATCATCAAAACAAGAGGTGAAAGCCTTGTTAGGCTAACAATCTCCTCCTTTTTGATAACACTCCCCCTTACAATAAGCATAGATTCAAGTAATATTTCCCAATATTTGCATTTGCATAGTTTATTTATATAGTCAATTTTCATATTGCATTTTTCAACATTCAGCATAGTATTTCTCTAAACCGTTTCAACATATAATATTTTCAACATTCAATTTCATGCATATTCAATTTAGCTCAAATATTCAATTAATATTTTTGCTCTCTAAACCATTTCTCCCCCTTTGACATCATACAAAAAGGGTACTTAATTTTAATACAAAGGGCAAAGAACTATATAGATATGCATATAGAAAACCATCATCACTAAGATGTGACCTATAGCAGTACAATGCATCACAAAAAGAAATGTCAATCATCATGTCCTTCCAATTTTAAAATATAATGCATGATATCAATTGATTAATAGAAAAATGATTATACATAAGTGATAAATCATAACACTCACCCTGTCAATCAGCATACTCAATAATTTCTTATAAGTCATAAATTTAGAAGGTTCAAAGTTTCAGATTTAACATTAACATTAGAACTTATAGTACATCAAACTTATAACAAAACATTTCATAGATTTAGAGTTTCAGAGCTAGAAATAAATACATGTAAAGACTCATAGACTTTGCTCACACATACTCCCCCTTTTTTCATCAACAAAAAGGCAAAATACATTCATAATTTGAGCATGTGTAACATACAAAGTAGCAAAAATACCATCAAAAGTCTATGTATCAGAGTTAGTGTCACTATCTTTAGCAATTCTTTTTCCTTTGGATTGTTGTGAGCCTTATTTTTCTTCTTCATCATCATCTTCCTCTTCCTCGTCATTACCATCTTCCTCTTCTTCTTCTTCTTCATCTCCTTCTTTCTCTTCTTCAGATTCTTTAGCTAATGAATCATCACTACGGGGTATGGAGCTAGTGTCCATAGGATCACCGTGTGAGGAACTACCCTGAATCTTCTCAATTCGCATAAGCCGTTGATCTAAGGAGGAATAGTTATCTTGTAGAGTTTCAGGACCCTCGGGCATATCTTGACTAAAGGAGGTGAAATCATTATAAAACAGTGTGAAACATGAGGGAGCTTTAGAGGCTGAACCTTCTAGTTGATCCTGAGGTGAAGGAGGAGGTGTAGCAGTTGCTCTTTGTTGTCTACCTCTTTTCAAGAATCCCTCATGATTTTGTTTTTCATATCCTATCTGTTTGAGAATGGTTGAGGTAAAGAGTTCATATCTGGCCCTTTTTATGAAAAATTCTGATGAAGATGTGATATTGTAATTTGAAAAGATCATATTAAGAGTTTCCCCGTATGGAGGAGTGACTCATTTTGCATCCATCTTTTCCTATATCCATTTCATAATGAGACTAGCCAAATCAAGCTTCTTCCCTTTTAATAGACACCAGAATACAAAACAATTGATATATGAGAGATGATCATATGATCCAGCTTGTGGCAAAATGTTATTTGTGATGATCTTTTGAAGGATTTGGGCTCTCAAGTTTAGCTGCTTATAGAGTGGCGGATGTCCAAAGTAGATAGGTTCATTCTCCATGATTAGTGGCAAAAACTCTTGTTGAAGTATCGAAGATTAGGCAAATACAGGACATTCAAACTCTCCTAGAGTAATTCGAAGAATGAACCTATCTACATTGGACAGGCAAATGAAGGACATTCAAACTCTCCTAGAGTAATTTGAAGAATGGGAGCCAACGATTGAGGAGTGAGAATTATTTTCCTACTGTTGACTTCAGTTGATAAGCTATTCTCTCCTTGAACTAAATTAGCATAAAATATTTTGACAAGATTTGGAAAAAAAGTCCTTTAGCTTGGTAAACAATGAAGTTATTCCATCCTATGGTTTGAAACAATGGCAGAATATCTAGAAACTCTGTGTTGAAGAGTTGAACATCAAGGAACTTACCAAATATATGATCTATGGACTGAAGACAGGTTCAATAAACATACTTTCCATGAGAGGATACCAGCCATCGATCGATATTAGGATCATCTCTACCAGAAGATGAGCCACAATTTGTCGTTTGCTTAGTTTGAGGTATTGTGAGGTTTTCTTGGAGCAGCAAATGCCTTCTTTCAAACCCTAGAATATGTATGATTGAACTTAGAAGGTTGACATCGAAAGTTTTAGCACTAGAGATTGAAAGAGGTTTGGTGTTTGGAACTTCGGGTAAGTGATAGAACTTGGATTAGGAGCCTAGAGTTTAGAAGAAATAGGGTTTCACGCGTTTAACATATAAGGACTCCACAACTTCAGGCACCTAAAGAATAAGTATAGGTGCTTGAAGAATTTTCTTGGCTAAAATTCAACAAGCAATAGATGTTCAGTCACCTGAGGTATGGATCTCAGGCGCTTGAGGCACATGTAAGAGCCTGAGGTTATCTGCTCAATTAATCGAAGTTCTTCAACTTCTAAAATTTCCTTGTTTCCTTGTTTTGAACCTTTCTAACTTATTTCCCTTATTGTATAATGGTTCAAGTTTCTCTTTTTATTGATGTATACCTATCTTTTAACAGAACTTATGTTATAAGCTTTTAAAGTTTCTTTTTTGTTTCATTTAATCATCCAACCTTTATGGATCCTTATACTCTCTATTTTATTTTTGGTACCCATATCTTCTTGGTTCCTTTTGATTTGTGAAGAGATGTTTCTTTTATTTTCCAAACCTGTTTAGTATTCACACCCTTTCTTTTAAATAGACATTCAAACTTGATATGTCCCTTTTTCTTACTTCGTGTAGGCTTTACTAGATGTGGTAGCATAGTCTTTGGATTCTTTTGAGAAATATCCCATGTACAGGTTCATTTTCCTTTTATTTTCAACTCCATTGAAACCAATGCCTTCTTTGTTCAATGACATTCTTTGTGAGCCAATCATCTTATTAAGATTTTCTTTTCGTTTAGTGAAGTTATAAATGATCTTATCTTTATCTTTGATTTGATTCTTGAGATCTTTTATCTCCATCTCTTTCTTGTTGTCAACTTTCTTTAATGATTTCTCTAACTCTAGAGATAATTTTCTGATTCTATCATCTAATTCAGAAATATACATATCTTTCTCATATGCCGTAGAGGATAGAGTTCGAAGGTCTTCTATCATTTGTTCATTCTTGCTTTCTAATTTCTTGATTTTCAAGTTGTTTTCTATTTCAGCAAGAGTTTTAGCTTCTATTTCTTTTATTTCTGCTTCATATTTATTTTTTATTTTCTTGATCCTTGAATCCTTTTCTCTTTCAGCATTTCTAAGGGATTCTAACTCTTTCATTAATCCTTCATTCTTATTCTTCAATGAAGCATTTTGTTTTTTCACTTTGATAAGCATCTTATATACTTTGAATAGATCATTTTGTAGTTCATCATAAGATGACATACCCTCATCATTGGATTCACTAGATGAATTATTACAAGAATTATCGAAGGGTTTAGCTGAAGAGCTTTCCTCATCATCCCAAACCATAAAGCAAGTATAAGCAACCTTTTTCTGAACTACTTGTACTCATCATGTCCCAAGTAGTGGCTTTCATGGCATTTTTCTTTTTCTTCTTAGACTCTTTCTTTAGCAGTGGGCATTTTGGTTTTATATGTCCAACTTTGTTGCAATTGTAGCACGTAGAAGTTTTATTCTTTGATTTCTTACTAACTTCTTCTTCTGATTCATCTAATTCGGATTCTTGATTTCTACTTTTGAATTTGTTTCTTCTTCTTAGTATTCTTGCTAACTTTTTAGATATGAAGGCTGCTTCATCTTCATCCATTTCTTTTTCACTACTTGAGTTGTCTTTTAAGGCTTTGATGGCTATTGAATCTTGGGTTTTGGCTTTTCCACTCTTTTATTTACTCATCTAAGGAAGTGGTTTTCAGATTTCTTCCTTCCGTTATAGCAGTGACTTTTGGTTTTTATTTAGGTGGAAGCCCTATAAGAATTTTCCTTATCATCTCATAAGTAGTGTAGGTTTTTCCTAGTGCATTTAGGGAATTGATTATGTGAGTAAACCTAGTAAACATATTAGTTATGGATTCATCCGGGTTCATGTTAAACACTTCATATTCACTTGTAAGCATATTGATCCTATTATCCCTAACATCTATAGTTCCTTTATATGTTACTTTTAGTTTGTCCCATATCTCCTTAGCTGATTTGCAAGCCATTATTCTATTATATTCATTGGCATCTAAAGTACAATATAAAGCATTCATGGCACTAGAATTTACTTGCAGCATCTTATAGTCTAAGTCTGTCATATCAATTTTCTCCTTAGGGACTTGTTTACCATCAGCTATCTTAGTGGGAATTTGGTCACCTTCCATGACAACCTCCCATGCTTTCCAATTCATAGTTTGAAGATATATTTGCATTCTCTTTTTCAAGAAAGTATAGTTCAAACCATAAAAGATGGGTGGCCGAGTTGAAGATTGTCCCTCTCCAAAGGGAGCTACGCCTAAGTTAGCCATTACGATCTTTTTATAGCTACTAATTAAGATTTGCTATAATCTCGCTCTGATACCAATTGAAATTAGGAATAGCTTCCTAAGAGGGTGGATGAATTGGCTTTTTAAAACTTTCTCTTTAGTTCTTTTAATGTCCTTAACTTCTTTTAATATTTAACCAATTCTTTGACTTGTTTATTTATTTTGTCAATCAAACAAGAACTTGATTTCTTTTGAAAAATCAATCAACAACACAATTAAACATTCAATCTTCAACCACACTTTGAAAGTAAAAACAATCAAACAATTAATCACAATTTCCAAACCAACACAACCACAATTTATTTACCAAATATAAGTTTACTGCAGCACTATTAGATTGATGAAATCATTCAAGATTTAAGACTCTTGGAATATAAAAAAAAAAATCTTTATACCATCCAATTACAATCAATATAATATATGTAACTTTCAGTTTTTGATGTTTTCAGCCCTGTGATGAATGTGAGTTTTGAACAAAGCCCTGTATATATGAAAGTTTTTCTTCAATATAATGTTCAATATAAAATCCAATTACTCTTTCCAATTACTCTCCCCAAGTTTACTTGGAGTGCCCCCAAAGTTTCAAAAATATTAGGGCACAAGTCAATTAAATTTGAAAAAAGAAGTTTGAAAAATTTGCCTGTTGTCGTACTTTGGTTGCCTGAGGTGCAACCTCAGTAGCTTGAAGTAGGTTCAGGATCCTGAAGACACAGGGTCAAGCGCCTGAAGATACACTGCCTGTTTGATTTTCTTTAGCAAAAATCTTTTGTTGCCTGAGGATTTAACCTCAGTCGTCTGGATAGTACAAAATCACTTTCCTTCTTTTCTTTTTCAAATATATTTGGTTTCTTTGCTTTCTTACTTTTGAAAAACATTTTCTGGGGTATTAAAATAAAGTCTCTAAGTCTATCTTTATCCCCTAATGAGTTTCATTTCATTCACAATGACATTTTTAACTTTGAAGTACTTACATGAAGATTTCCTAACAATATGAACATTTCTTGTTCTTTGAAACTTCGTGATCATCTTGAAGCTTTAGGTTCATTTCATCTTCAGATGTCTTTGTGCTTCCTGGTTTGATCACTTCATGAAACAACATACACCTTTAAGCTTGTTGGTGATCTTTTGAAGCTTTGTTGAGTTTGGCTTTTTTAGATTCGTAAAAATATCATTACTTGAACACATAATGTCATTAACCTTTTCTTCGGTTGTTATCATCAAAACAAGAGGTGAAAGCCTTGTCAGGCTAACAGTTGGAACTTGGTTTTGATGACACATTTGAGAATGAAGCTCCTGATCAACCTGATGTATTTGATGAAAAAGTTCCATTGATTAAAGAGTTACTTGAATCAGAGGGGCAGTCCATAGAGATAGATGCAATATTAATCCGTGATATGCAATGGTGACTGATCCCAACCATGACGAAGGTGGTAATAAAAGAAGTGCTGAAGATGTTAGATTCGGACGTCATCTATCCTATCACAGACATGTCATGTGGCCTTTAGTTTGATGATATAGTGAACTACCTTGCCACCGATCGAATGCCAGAACATGGATAATGTAGGATAATCGTCAGTTCTTTGTAGAGATCAAGATCATACTTGAGAAATAGGGTTTTCCTAATCAAAATTCCTGGTTCGAGAAACTAGTTAATGCACTCTGTGCCTACCAATATGCATTCAAGACAAACTTAGGGGTGTCTCCCTACAGGATGGTTTATGGTAAGGCATGTCATGTACCTATTAAGATTCATTATTCTGCATTATGGGTTATAAAATAGATTAACTTTTCACTTGGTGATGCCATAGGCTGGAGAAAGTTGCAAGTGCATGATTTTAAATAATGCAAGAGGAAAGTTTGTGACAAGGCTCACTTAGTGAAGAAGTAGATGAAGCTGCTGCATAAAATCAAGGATAAACAAATTTTCCTAAATCAGCAAGATCCTCGCTGCAACTCTAGATTACTTCTGCTTCCCGGGAAACTAAGGTCCCAATGGGGTGGCTCGTATATCGTTAAAAACACTTTTTTCCACGGCGCAGTAGAAATTATGGATCAAACAAATGGTAATAGATTCATAGTCAATGGACAGCAACTCAAATCTTTCATGACTCCTTTTGATCTAAATAAAGAGGTCTTGTAGAGTTTTCTAACCTCTCTCTCATTACTTTTATTTCTTCTTATTTTATTTGTTTTCTTTATTTGCACATCTTTTTTCTTTTTCTGTTGCATTAGTTGGTAGTGATTTTCTATTAGTTTGTTCACCCATGCACAATTTTTCTATTTTCCCTATGCTTTCACATTGAGGACAATTTTCTACTTTTTTTGGGAGGGGGGGGGGGGGAGAATTTGTGTATGACATTGTGCACGTCCATTTGCTGAGTTTGTATTAATTAATTATAAAATAAATAAATATATATATAAATAAAAATAAAAAATAAAGAAAGAATATTGAGGATAGATGATTATGCCATGATTAACACTGACATATACCCTTCATATACTTGCATATAACCAAAGAATTACACACTCGAGTCATTTATGGGGAGTTTCTCTTTATACGACTTTGTAGCTCCCTGAAGGTTGATTGGTAGTTCATTCGTGTTAATTTGGCTATATAAACTCTTGTATTTACATGGTATCTCATGAGGCTGAAAATACACGCTCACGTGACTTGTAGCACTTAGGTTTTCTTATGAGCACTAAGAGAGCGTCAGTGGTGACTATGACACCTTGTGAGGTACTGTTGAGCCATTTATCGTTCTTTTGAGTTTTTGACGTTAACTCAGAGTTCATGAAACTCAACTTTCCTTTCTTTTCTGGATACTCTTTGTACATTAGTCTCTGTTTTTGACTTACTAACCTAGATGTGGCATCTAGTGGGGAGATAGAAACCTAGGTCTTGTAGCCTACTCATGGACATGTCACATGTTCTCCATATATGAAGACTCTTCAACCGCTTAATGCCTCAAATGTATTCATGCCTGGTTTGTGAATAAGTTGATCTAGGGTGGTCTTGGTTGGATGTGGCGAGTAGGTAAGATATTAGACCCGACAGCTCATAAATAGGCTAGATCCTTTTTAGAGTAGTCCACTCTATACATTTAACATTTGTTCCTTATAATATGTGGGATGTTTGATTGCGACACTCTTCCTCACATATGATGAGTGAATCTATCCTTTTTGAGTGTTTTTGAGAATATACCAGTTAGGCCGAGTCAAAACGGCCGTTTTGTAGGTGTCCACTGATATCTTGGGTGTAACAAGTCATACACGTTGCATATACCTTGAGATTTCGCCTATTTAAACTTGAATTTATATAATTACATTAACTCTGAATTGTACTGCTAGTTAATTTCATATGAGTATAATATTCTTAATGGCTATATAACAATGAAACTTGCATGAATGACTTACTTTGGAGTTGTGTGCATTGTATACGATGAGCTTGTGTGAAATTTGGTTATATTACTGTATGTGAATTGGTATGGTTGGGTCGCATGTGCATTCATTTCATGTTTGTTGGAGTTAGTATTTGTGGGTATCGCCCTAGAATTCATTCACATTATTTGCTAGAGACTAGTAAAATGTTAGTTGGGGGGTGTGATTACACGCCTAAATTGCGTAATTAGGCATTTAAATTCATGCATTAAGAATTATATTTTTAATTAAATAACTAATTACTCTCAATATTTTAACATTGTGTTCAATTTATAATATTTGAGTTTTATTGAGTAATTTATGAATTTTTGGTATTCTTTATCGCAGGGCAATTATTGGAAGTAAAAATGAACACTATTTCGTATTTTAGGTGTAACTTTCTCGTTCAAATTCTGATTGAGACGATTCAAAATTATGGGAAATGCTAAGGGAGTGCTCTATAACTTTTGTGTTTTGAGCTTTGAGAGATATGGGCTTTATTAGAGTCAAACTCAGGCTTGTTCGCTAGGAGGAAAAAAAATGGAAAAAAAAAGAGAAACAAGAAAAAATAAGAAAATAAAAAATAAAATAGTAATAAAAAAAAAAATTGTGATTTGACCCGATCATGTAGTCGGGTCCTTTTTTCATATGATGCACTAGGTAGGGACCCTAGAAAGGGGCTTTTAGTATTTTTTCTTCTTCTTTTGAGAGTACTCGACCCCCTCTCTTCTTCTTCCTCCTTTCCTTTCCCTTCGCTTCTTCTTCCTTCCTCTCCCTTAGCTTCCTCCTTCTCGACATGAACTCTCTTCTCTCCAACTCTCCCTCGTTTTCTCTTTGCCCCTCTTCCAACTTCCATCTCAATCTCACTCTCCCTCTCTTTCTTCCTCATTTCTTCCTCCTACTACTGCTGCCTATGAAGACCCAAACCTGTTGCTCTCCACGTACCTAGCTGCTGCTGCTGCTTCTCCCAGTGCTGCTGTCTCCTTGCAGCTGTGTAGCTGAATCCCAGACTCTCTTCCCCTCTCCTGCTTTGTTGGCTGCTACTAAAGGAGAAGCACCCTAGAAGCCCATGTGCTGCCATTCCTGCTCTACTCACTACTGCTGAAGGAGGAGGACCCGAGAAGCCCCTGTCGAAGTCCTTTATTCCTACTACTACTCTTCTTCTCCATGGGCCAACCAGCCATCCAATCTCTCTCACGGCTTGCTTTTCTCCCATCTCTCCCATCTCCCTCTCATTTTTATTTAGTTGTTTTGATTTATTTTAATATATCTTGTTGAATGATTTATTTGGATTTGAGTTTAGTTCCATTGTTTAAGGTTGATGTTTAGTTGGATTTGAGTTTTTTTATTTTTAATTTAAGATTTTGTTAAGTTATTTATATTGTTGATTTTAATTTCGTTATTATTTAAGGTTTCATAGTTGAAATTTAAGTACTTGTTTTATTTAAGTTTTGGTTGTTCACGTGTGGTTTATTATTTTTATTTTTTAAAAATATTTCAAAAGAATTTAAATAATTGTTGGGTTCCAATTGTCTTAGTGATTATTGTGTTCTAGTTTATTACTTAAGTTTTTAAAGAGTCAATTTTGATTTCGGTGAAATTATTGTTAGGTTGAGTTTATTTTTTGTTTACGTAGGTTAATATAGAAAAATAACTTGTATAAAAAGAATATACTATTAACATAAAACAAATGATAATCTAAAACATTTTATAAATCTCTAATGAGAAACAAGTTATAAATAACTATTACATCTAGTCTCATATTTGTAATTGTATTATGTCTATTCCTAAGAGTAACTATTACCTTTAAAGTTACGTTTGATTCACATATATATATATATATATACACATATATTTGGGAATAGTTATTCCTTATCTATTCCCTTGTCATGAATTTCTAAAAATATTGTATTATTAATTGCTTTATAATAATCTTTTATTATAATTATTCTATAATATAATTGGATAGACTTTTCATAACCTAAATTATATGTAACTTACATCATATAATACAAACATTTGATGCAAATATTTTTACTAATATAAAGCATGCAATGTATAAGTAATAATTATTTATAAATTTTAAACAATGTTTATTCTTATCATATTATATAATAAATAATGTTGTTGTCCAAATTTATTCGGGAAAATTTGGATCAATCACGACTTCGATAACTTGTCACGAATGAAAGAAAAGCGACTTATAGGACTCAATGTGCACTTCAAGAGACCACTCTAATGCCTAATTCAAGGAATTTGGAAGGATTACACAATTACAATAGAAAAGGAGTCAGTTAGAATGAGATGAGATGTCTTACTGTTGTTTGTGGTGTGACTCTTATACTTTGGATTTCGTAAACAAGGAAGAAAGGAAAACATGAAGGGGCAGCACAGCAGGGGTTCCTCAACAAGTGCCCTGTGATCTTCGATGAGGGAAGAGCAAGGACTCGTTGACGGGTGTCCTGTGCTTGTCGGTGAGAAGATCTTGAGAGGCCCAAAATTTTAGAGTTTCTGAGATACCAAAAACAGAAAAATGGGATCGTCGACGAGTGGAATGATTCGTTGACGAGTGTTCTTCTTGGTCTCATATGAATCCCTTGTTCTCGTCGATGAGAAGTTCTGGGTTGTGAGCAGTTTTTTTGAATTTTGAATTTGAAAGTTGGGTGGCTGGGTAAATGGAAGGAAACCTCTGAAAGAGTGTTATATATGCCATTCTGGGTATGTATTGAGAGTGTGTGTGATCATTTGAGAAGTGCATTCTGTACTTTGTGATTTTCATAGTGAAATTTGTGTATCATTGCTTTCGTGGATGTAGCTTTTGCTAAACCACGTAAATCTTGTTGATGTTCTTGTTCTGGTTTTGTTTCATTTACTTGTTGTATTTATTCCATTGTGCACCTTAATTTTTGAATCCATATTACAATAAATTGGTATCATAGTGATTGTTGTTATGGCATCTGGATCATCTTCTGCAAGATTTGACATCGTTAAATTTGATGGAAACAGGAACTTTAGTTTATGACAGAGGAGGGTGAAGGACATTATTGTGCAACAAAGAATGGCTAAGGCTCTACTTGATACTCAACCATAAAGAATGGATGATGCAACATGGGTAGATTTGAAAGCAAAGGCCGCTTCTACAATACGCTTGTGTTTGACAGATGAAATACTCTATCGAGTGATGAAGGAGGATTCTTCAGCGACTATATGAAGAAAGTTAGAGAGTTGGTACATGTCCAATCTCTTAATAATAAAATTTTTCTTAAGCAACGTTTGTATTGGCTTAAGATGGCAAGGATCAAACTTAGATCAACACATTAATGCTTTCAATCAAATTATTAGTAATTTGATAAGAGTTGATGTTAAGTTTGATGAGGATGACAAAGGTTTGATGTTGTTAAACTCTTTTCCCTCGACTCATACCTATGAAAATCTTGTGACCACTCTTACGTGGGGAAAAGAAACTTTTGATCTAGAAGAGGTAACAAGTGCTTTACTAAATTTTCATCAAAGATTGAAAATATGTGATGAAGGAGAAGGACTTGTGGTAAAGGTAATAACAAGCGAGGGAAGGGAAAATCCAAACATGGATCAAGTCAGAAATCCCGAAATCAATCGAAGAAGAAGAAAGAAATTTAGTGTTATAAATGTGGTAAAAAGGGGTATGTGAAACTGGAGTGTCCAAATTGGAAGAAGGGAAATTCTGTGAAACATGAGGGTACTTCAAAATCTGTGAATGTTATTTAAGAAGGAGGTTCAGCGTGCAGTGATGGTGATGTTCTATCAATTTTAGCGGGGTTGGATAATCTAACGGACCCTTGGATACTTAACTCGACATGTTCTTATTATATAACTCTGAACAAGGAGTGGTTCAACACTTACAGGTTAGTGAATTCTGGATCAGTTCTTATGGGTAATGATGCTTCTTACAAGATTATTGACATAAGAAATGTAAAGATATAAATGTTTTATGGTGCTGTAAGAACTTTGTATAATGTAAGATATATACCAGAGTTGAGGAAGATTTTGATATTACTTGGTACTTTGGATTGTAATGACTTTAATTACAAGTCCAAAGGTGGAGTTCTAACTATATGGAAAGGTAATCTGACTGTAATGAAAGGGCAAAAACTGGATGGGAATATTTATACATTGCAGGAAACTACCTATGTAGGTGGAGTTACAGCTGTAGATGCTGAATCAGATGAGACCGTCTTGTGGCATATGCGTCTTGGGCGTATGGGGGAACACGACATGAAGGAACTACACAAGAGGAAACTTTTGAAGGGCTTGAAATCATGTCAACTGGAATTTTTTAGGATTTGTGTTCTTGGAAAATAGAACAGGGCAAAGTTCAGATCAGCTAAACATAAGACAAAGGGTAATCTTGATTAGGTGCATTCAGATGTTTGGGGTCCGGTTAGAATTGCATCAAAGGGTGGACATGTGTATTATGTGATTTTCATTGATGACTAGTCATGGAAGGTCTGGGTTTACTTCATACATCACAAATCAAGTACATTTGCCAAGTTTAAGATTTGAAAGGTTGAAGTGGAAAACCTGACAGGGAGCAAAATCAAATACTTAAGGTTGGATAATGAGACCGAGTATGCTGATTCTTGGTTTATGAAGTTTTGTGTGGAGCAGGACATCAATAGACATTTTACAGTTTTCCAGACACCTCAGCTAAATGGTGTGGCAGAATGGATGAACCGAACTCTTTCTGAAAGGGCTTGGTGGCTCAGATTAAGTGCAGGGCTACCGAAGAAATTTTGGGTTGAGGCAATTAGTATGACTTGTTTTCTGATAAATTGATCACCAAGGGCATCACTAGAGAGTAGAATGGCAAAAGAGACTTGGACAGGAAATGCAGTAGACTACTCTGAATTGAAGGTATTCAGGCCAGCCTATGTTCACGTATCTAGTGAGGAGAGGTCCAAGCTTGACCCAAAGTCTCGTCGTTGCATCTTTTTGGGACATCTAGAGGGTGTAAATGGGTACAAGCTATGGGACCTAATGTTTGGTGGTGATTAGCAGGGATATAGTCTTTGATGAAAAGGTTATGGTGAAGCGTACTCAATAGTATAATGAACAAAAATAGGAGCCAAAAAGCTGAGGCAGTGATGAACATGTTGTGCAGGTGGAGTTGGAAGCTCAGGGCAACGGAAATTATCATGGTCCTATGGTTGCAAGGAGCTCTAGCTTGAGAAACTAGCAAGTCGACGATATTCCCATATGGAGATCCAGACGCACTATGAGGCCCCCATCAAGGTATGGATTTGAAGAGTTAGTATCTTATGCTTTCCTTACTACTTGTAATGATCCAACTACACTTTGAGAGGCAATGTGACTCACTCTAAAAATGAGCAGCTCAGAAGCTATCACAAGTATAGGAGTTTAGTTGTGTAATAATGAGTCCAAGGGCCATATCATCTCTTCAGGGAATGCAGTTTAATTCCAAACATAGTGTTATCCCAAAAGAAAATAATAAACAAAAAGTTCACTAAACATAGTTCAAATTCGGGTTTTGGGATGTTTGGGATTTTTTTGATAAATTAAAACAACATGAAATTTAATGTATGAATCCTAACACGCACTAAATTAACAATGAGAAATGGGAAAAGACACAATGAAATGGATGATGAAAAAATTAAATACCAAACATAATCCTATGTTTAATCAGCCAGGCAAGAAATAAATCCCACGTTTGAACTTCGGACAAAAACCCTAAAGACGATAACTTTACTATGTAACTTAAGCATGCAACTCTGAAAACCTCTATCAAACACAGAAAAAAAAAAACTTTAACATAATCAAGAACTTTAAATGTGACTCTTTCACAACTTAAGCAATAAACTAAAACAGAATAAAAAACTTAGACTTTACTTAAACTGAACTTAAAATAAATAGAACCCAACAAAATTTAAATTCTAAAGAATATTTTTTTACGTGATCAAATCAAACTTTAACAATGAAAAACAACCCAACTAAAATTAACTCTAATAATGAGATTGAATAAGAAGAGAAAAAATAAATAAATTGAATCTAGTAATAATAACTCAACATAAATTTAAAAGTTCTGAACTTTAATTAAAATTTAACTAAAAATTAACAATGATCAATCAACTATTTAAATACAAGAAAGAAGAAAAAAAAACTAGAGAACAAAAGAAGAAGGAAAAAGAAAGAGAGAAAGAAAGAGAAAGAGAGAAATAAGAGAGAGGCGGGTCGTATGGGTTGAGGAGAGTCTAGCCATGGCAGCAAGAAGGCCTTGCTCTCGAGTTCTCCTCCAGCACATAGCAGTAGCAGCAAGGTAGAGCCAGAGGGCAGCAGTAGATAGCAGCAGGAGCAGGGCTCTCAGGTTGTAGTAGATTAAAGCAGCAGCGGCAGTCGGAGGAGAAGTAATAGACAACCTGTAGCAAATAGCAAACACAAGAAGCACCCAAGGAGAAAATGAGAGAAAAAAAAAAGAATAAAGAAAGGGAGAAGAGAAGAGAAAGGCAAAGGGATGAGAAAAGAGAGAAAACGGGAGAGTTGAGAGGGATGAGAATGAGGGAGAGGAAGACGAAACAGAGAGAGAGGAGAGGGGCGAGAATAGAGAAGTATGGGAGGAAGAGTCTAAAAAGAAACTTTTAAAGCTCCCCACTAGAAGCCCTAAAGCTGCCCAGCGCACATAATCCCCTAGCTAATGACTTCCTTCCAAAAGCAACCTTATACGCTACCCCCTTTTTTATTTATTTAAAAAAAAAAAAAACCCTCTCTAGTGCACACACACACACACGGGCCTCCTTTCCTCTTTGCATGGCTGGGTACCCAACCTTCTTTTTTTTTTTTTCCTTTCATTTCCATTCCAACATATACACGACCCCTCTTTTGTTAGCCGAAAGCCCTTACACAAATTAAGCCAATGCACCAACAGTCCACGTAAGGCCCAGTCTACTACCTTCTTCTTTTGCCAGCCCATGACTGAAACCCCACACATGCATGTCATATGTGGGCTCCTAAGAACTCCCAAGGCTAGCCTTCTTGATCTTCAACTTAGCAAGCATGGTATCTCAATTGTCCACACATCATGGCTAGTCTATGTCTTCACAAACACAGCTCGACTTTCAAAAGTTATCCTCAAACACGCACACTTCGATGCATACACGTGTTCGTTCACACGACCATTGACATTTAATTTTTGATTTATTTTTCAAAGTCTTTCCTGCAATAATAAAGTACAAAAAGTCCGTAAATTATCAAATAAAAACTCAAAGATTATAAATTGAGCTCAATGTTATTATATGGAACATAATTAGGCCTTTAATTAAAAATATTATCTTTAATGCATGATTTTAAACCCCCAATTACGTAACTTTGATGTGGAATCACATCCCCCAACTAACGTTTTGCTAGTTTCTAGCAAATAACGTGAATGAAATCCAGGGCGGTACCCACAAACACTAATTCCAGCAAACATGAAATGAATGCACATGTGACACAACCATACCATTTCATATACAGGAATATAATTAGATTACACACAAGCTCATTCATACAAGTTTCATCATTATGTAACTATTAAGAACAGTATACTCACGTAAAGTTAACCGACAATTACAATTCAGAGTTAATGTGGCCATATAAACTCGAGTATAAATAAGCGAAATCTCGAGGCATGTGTAATGTGTAGGAATCGTTACACTTAGGATACCAGTGGATACCTACAAAATGGTTGTTTTGAATTGGTCTGACTTGTATACCCTCAAAAACACTCAAAAAGGATGGGTTCACTCATCATATGTGGGGAGGAGTGTCATGATCAAACATCCCATATATTGTAAGGAATAAATGCTAAATGTATGGAGTGGACTAGTCTGAAAAGGATCTAACCTATTTGTGAGGTCTTGGGTCCTTCACGTTAGCATTTTGTCACCTACTCGTCATATCCAACTAAGGTCACCATAGATCAACTTATTCACAAACCAGGCATGAATACATTTGAGGCATTAGGCGATTGGAGAGTCTTCATATATGGAGAACATGTGTCATTTCCTTGACTTTTTATGATAGTTGTGTGGAGGGGGTATTAATCTTTCACTTCATTCTTATCCATTTCTATTTCTCTTTTTTCTTTCTTTTGATCATTCTTCAATTTCTTTCTTTTCATGGTCAATTAGGACAATCATTACACATCTTTTGTCGTCTTCATACCACCCATGTGAACTAAGCTTGAATAATAGTCCATGAACTAAGTCTGTTTCTAGGGTCAGGTCGGCCTTCACATCTTAAGTAGGCTACAAGACTTAGGTTTCTATCTCCCCACTAGATGTCACCTTTAGGCTAGCAAGTCAAAAACAGAGACTAGTGTACAAAGAATTGTTCAGAAGAAAAAAGAACTGAGTTTCATGAACTCTGATTTGATGTTAACACTCAAAAGAATGATAAATAGCTCAAGAATACCTCACAAGGTGTCATAGTCACCACGGGTGTTCTCTTAATGCTCACAAAGAATCCTAAGTGCAACGAATCACGTGAATGTGTATATTCAGCCTCAAGAGATACCATGTAAATACAAGAGTTTATATAGCCAGATTAATATAAATGAACTACCAGTCAACCTTCATTGAGTTACAAAGCCGTATAAAGAGAAACTACATATAAATAACTCGAGTGTGTAACTCTTAGGTTATATGCAAGTATATGAAGGGTACAAGTCAGTGCTAATCATGACATAATCATCTATCCTCAATGCTTTTTTTTTATATATTTTTATATTTTTTTAAATTGATACAAAACTTAGTAAGTGGACGTGCACAGTGTCACATAAAAATTCTCACCCCCCAACTAAAGTGGAACATTGTCCTCAATGCAAAAACGTAGGGAAAATATAAAATTTGTGTATGGGAAAAACAAGCTAATACAAAAAAACATAGAAAATTACTACCAACTAATGCAACAAAAAAAGAAAATAAAAATGCAAATAAAGAAACAACTAAAACAAAAAGAAAAAGAAAAGTAGTAAGAGAGAAAGGTCAGAAAACTCTCATAGGGTCTTGCAAAAGCAAGACCTCTTCATTTGGATCAAAGGGAGTCATGAAAGGTTTGAGCCGTTGTCCATCGAGCGTAAAGTCGTTACCATTCTTTGGATCCACAATGTCCACTACACCGTGAGGATGAACGTGTTTGACGATGTACGGGCCACCCTATCGAGATTTTAGCTTCCCAGGAAACAGATGTAATCTAGAGTCGTAGAGAAGAACTTGTTGATTCGGGAAAAGGTATTTATCCTTGATTTTCCTGTCATGCAGAAGCTTCATGCATTCCTTCACTAAGAGAGTATTGTCATAGGCTTCCCTCCCGGATTCTTCAAGCTCACAGACCTGCAACTTTCTCAAACCTTTGGCATCATCAAGTGAAAAGTTAATTTGTTTAATAGCCAATAATGCACAATATTGAATCTCAACAGGTAAACGACTTGCCTTACCGTAAACTAACATGTAGGGGGGACATCCCCAAATTTGTTTTAAAAGAAGTTTGGTAGGCCCAGAGCGCATCAACCAGCTTTTTTGACTAGTCTTTTCGATTAGGATGAACCATTTTCTCAAGTATAATCTTGATCTCTTTGTTGGCTAGCTCGGGCTAACCATTAGTTTGAGGATGGTATGGAGCAGAGACCTTATGGGTAACTCCATATTTTTGCATTAGTTTTTCAAATAATTTGTTACAAAAGTGCAACCCGCCATCACTAATAATTGCTTTGGGCATGCTAAAACGTGCAAATAATTCCTTGAGAAACTGGATGACAACCCTGTGGTCATTTGTGCTACAAGGTATAGCTTCCACCCATTTTGAAACATGATCCACAATAACTAGAATATAAGAATTTCCAAAAGAGTTTGGGAACGGTCCCATAAAGTCAATTCCCCAATAGTCAAAAATTTCAAGAGTCAAAATAGGAGACATAGACATTGTAAAGAACCGAAGAATTTATAGTAATTAAATAATAAGAAAAGGAAAGAAAATGGAAATTTCACAAAAAGGGACAGGGTCTCGTCAACGCGGATGCATGTCTCGTCGACAAGAATTTACCAAGAGGATATTTTTAGGGCCTAGATTTTGTTGACGAGGGCACCATTTTCGTCAACGAACCACCTTCATGGACTCATTGAGGAGGCGACATGGCTCGTCAACGAGGCCATGTCGCGAGCCACCTATAAATATGTAGCAAACGGGGTTTCAGTGAAAAAATTCTCTCTTTCTCATGCTCTCTCTCTAGAAAACGGGTTTCTCTCACTTCTCTCTAGATTTTTGGCTTCGATTCTCCCCGGTTCGACAATCAGAAGCTACCACAGTGATTCTAAGGAGATTCCATACAACCTTCTTGGAGAGGAAAACCTATTTGAGCAGTTTGGGAACCATCCTAAAATTTGGGTAAGTCAATTTTTAGGTATATTCAGTATTACTAGTATTATTTGGGGCCAGATTTTGTATTCTTTGAGAATATACTGGTGTTTTTTTAAATAAATTTGGGGTGTCATATTTTCAGGAATAGAGTGTTTTGGGCCCCTATAGTCATGGGTTGAGAACTCCAGGAAGTATCTGTTCGGGAGCCCAGGTAAATTATAGTTCAAGAAATTATGAATAGGCAATCTCAAGAAATATGGGTGTATTGATTTACTGGAAAATTTGTATATGTAAATGCAAGTTTTTTGGGTTGGTACACCAAGGGTGCAAGAGTTCGTGGAGGCCAGCCTCCTAATCAAATAAGTAAGGAAAATATGCTATACTAGAAATTTTAGAAAAATTATCAGTAATATGTGTGTGTTTTTGGGATATGCTCTATAGGGCATAAATTATCTTTATTATTAGAAAATATAAATTTCAGTACAGGGAGTTTTTATTTAGTTGTGTGGCATGAGTTAATATCAGGATAGTTCAGAATTTATGCAGTCTTTCAGAATACTATGATTTATAGTATTTTTGATTAGAAATATGTTGTACCAAATTTTACAGAATTATAAATTACAGTATATATATATACAGAGACATATATTTTACAAATATTTTACAGACAGTTACAACATTGAAAGAATTCCATGATTTCCAAAACCACAACACTCAAACATTATAGATTATTCAGCTAGATGTTACAGTTATTTTTGTCAGATATTTCAGCATTTCAGGTCAGATTTATAGTGTTATCATTATTTTTGAATCATGATAAAATAGCAAGATAATTATATTTATTAGTATTATACAGTATCAAATCCCTAATGAATTATTTCAGACAGATTTAGACAGAAGAGCATGATACCGTTGCTATTTTCATATCAGAGTACAACTACATATCTCAGATAGTGTGTGGATTACCGTCTATCGTGCTAAGAAAGATTGTAGTCTTCCCAGAGATCTAGGTTGAGGTGGTCGATTTGATGAGGTAGAGACTAGTTATCGTTCCTGGAGAGATTACAGTAGGTCGGATTGATGATTGGTAGAGTTTTAGATTGATTTATCAAATAGGCCAATCAAAGTTAAGTTCAGCCTATGAGCCGGACAACCCTATCATGAGGGGTCAAATCATGACAAAGAAATTTTCACGGATATTTCTCAATTATTTATATATATACAGATTTACAGAAGAACAACAGTTATTTAATATTTTTCAGGTGATTTAGCTAGGCGAGCATATCAGGCTCATAGGTAGAGGGGGCTACATTACTACCCTAACAGTAGGGTGAGTATTGTAAGTAGTTATTTTTTAGTAGTCCCTGGGTCCATAAGAGGGCATTTTAAAAATGGTTGTGTATGTATATTTTGGGAAGAATTCTGACACTCTAGTATTGTATATTTTGTTATGGTTGTATGTATTTTTCTTCCACCTGTTTAGGTAGTTTATTGTGTTTTGATTCCACGGTCCCTACCTGGTTTGTGATGACGGTTTGATTTATATTAGAAGGTATCAAAGCAGTGAAATTTTACAGTTTTTATTTTATTTTATAAATGGTAGGAAATTTCAAGTCGTTACAGGAATTTCATTCTTTGCTATGATTTTCCCTAGTTTCTAATAAGCCTCACAAGTTTTACAAAAATTCTTAATATCTTTGAATGTAATAGGCCAGTAGAGTCCACTTTGCAAAATTTTTGAAACAATTTTCTTTGCAGCAAAGTGGCCTCCACAGGCTCCATTATGACAAAAATGCATCATAGAAATGAATTGATCATCAGACACACATCGACGAACTGACTAATCAGAGCAGTATTTGAATACGTATGGGTTGTCAAAATAATAATGTTGTTCCTCCGCAGGGAACTTACGCTTATCCAGAGTTAACAAATGTTCTGGCATTCGGTCGATGACAAGGTAGTTCACAATATCAACAAACCACGGAGCACGTGACACTACAAAAAGACGCTCATCAAGAAAATCATCATTTAAGGGAGAAAGAGATATAGACACATCAGGTAGCTACAAACGAGAGATGGTCAGTTACAAAATTTTATACTCCCTTTTTATCTTGAATGGTGATGTCAAATTCCTTAAGAAGTAGAATCCATATGATTAACCTGGGTTTAGCATCCTTCTTTGCCAACAAATATTTCAATGCATAGTGATCAATAAAAATAATGATAGGTGATCCAATGACATAAGAACGAAATTTTTCTAAAGCAAACACAACAACCAATAATTCCTTTTTAGTAGTGGTATACATCTGAGCATCATTTAACGTACGACTCACATAATAGATGACAGACAGCTTGTTATCAACTCTTTGACCCAGAACGGCACCAAGAGCAAAGTCACTAGCATTAGTCATAATTTCAAATGGCAAGTCCCACCGAGGAGGTTGCATAATGGGTGTAGTAGTCAAATGTTTCTTCATTGTCTCAAAAGCTTGTTGATGTTCGTTAGTCCACAAAAATTCAGTCTCATTTTGAAGTAAAGTACACAATGGTTTAGCAATACTGCTAAATCCCTAAATGAAATGCCTATAGAATCCAGCATGACCAAGGAAAGAACGGATATCCCTAACTATCTTAGGGACATGTTGTAATGACCTAACTATTTTATCATAAATTTTTTTTCTCACATACATAAATATCATTCTTAATAATAATAATCCTAATACATATATAGCAAAATCAACCTGAACCAATAGGTGCTGGGGATACACCTATCATACACAGCGAACACCTAAGCAATGGAAAATATAAATTACATCCATAACAAATAACACTAGAGTTTTACTAAATTCCATAACTTTTCTGTAAATATAAATATACAACCCTCCAATTGACCAAAAGGAAAAACTAGGATCATAATCCAAAAACCATCTGACCCTATCTCAGTGACTCACCCTCCTACCAAGGAAGTATGAACTGCCTCTACTAACGCGAAGCTCAGTTTGCTCGTCTATCTAGATTCCTTGAAATGTTTTATAAGCTGGGGTTAGACACCTCTCAGTAAGGGAAATAAACAAATATCAGTTGTATGGCTGTATGAGTATATTCATACTATAATAGATAAACAATACATAACACATGTCTGGATAAAATCTGGTTATATAATACTGGATAAAACATACATAATCATGATCGCATTAAATCATACTAAATTTTAGTTATTATGAAATCATCTGCTATAATTGATAGTACTAAAATATTACCCAGGATGGATAGTTAGCGAATGTTATGTATTACCCCCCATGATTGGGTTGTGCAGTCCAAAGGCAGGACCTAACATTGGCTCGCCAACCACTCCCAAGTCAAAAGTGTCTGTAAGCATGATGGGCCCGCCCCACCCTGGTCTAGGCTATCAGGGGGACGTCTACAACACTATACTAAAGTCACATCAACTATCCATCTCCCGCACTCTCTATTGGCAAGTGTGGTAGCACTAGTCTGAACTGAACTGAATAGCTATGGTACTGAGCCTTGAATACTGATCTGAACTAAACCATCTAGATTCTGATAACATATAGTATGTTTACATATACTGATTTAACATGAAACTAGATTGATAGCATTTTTTTGAATTTTGGAATATTATACATAATCACGGCCTTGCACTGAATAACATACATAATTACGACCTTACGTCGGCTATCAATCATGGCCTTGTGTCGAGCATATTATAACATTCTGAACTAAAATTTGTACTATTTATCATAAAATTCTGAAACCATAATTTCCTGTGTTATTTATGATTTTCCTGAAAAACTAATGTAACATACTTTTATTGAAAATTTGACATAACATATATTCGTAAAATGATACTCATGCCACACAAATTTAAATAGCATTGAAACTGAATATCTAAGATGAATATATTTCTATTTAAATATTTTAAAACCGTTTTTCTATTCAACATCAGTATTCTTAAATATTTTGATATAACATACATAATTACTGTAAATACATGTTGTTTAAAAATAATAAATTTACATAAAAATAAATTGACTTAATTTATTTCCTTACCTGACTATTGAAAAGCTAACAAATTTAACTAATTTTATTCCTATGGCATTCCCAACTCAACACCCTGAAATTCACATTTTTCCCCAGCAAGACTTCCTCAGTCCAAAAACACCAAAAACCTAATAAAACTAAAAATAATTAACTTAACCAAAATTTGGGAAGGTATTCAAGTTGGCCTAACCAACGATCTACTCTAGCAGATAAGAAGAGAAACTTCCTAGGAGTAGTGTGGCTGCTTTAGATCGTAAAACCGGTGAATAACTGAGCCAAAAACCTAGAGAGAAGGTAGAGAGGGACGAGGTTAGAGAGAATAAAAGAGAACCTACATTTTTTGCAAAAAAAATGATTCTTGACCTTTTATAGAAATGCTTGTCCTCGTGGCCTCGTCGATGAGTCACATCTCCTCATCGACGAGTCCAAGAAGAGTTTCGTCGATGAACACCTTCTCCCCGTCAATGAGTTTCAGGCTCTAGAAATAGTCTCTCGGTAATTTCTTGTCGATGAGACACGAGTCCCCGTCAACGAGCATAAGAGCCCTACTTGTCGACGAGCACTTCTACACTCGTCGACGATACCCTATTGAAATCCCTTTTTCAAAATTCCATTTCTCTCCTTTCTTTTATTATTTAATTATTATAACTATTCGGGTCTCTACATTCTCCCCTCCTTATAAAAATTTCGTCCTTGAAATTTACTATCTATATTTAACACCATCCTTTAAAGAAAATGGGCTACTTATTTTATTACTTACCCTCACTTGTGGTGGAGGAATACTGTGGTTACATTTAGGGTCTTGGGAGACTACAAATATATAAACTAAAATTCTCCCAAAACCAAAATTCTACCTACTACCAAAAGATTATTAGATGTACTAATTAACCTACAAAAGGGACATTACTTACTTATTTGCATCTTTTCCTAATTACTACTGAACCCCACTGAATAAATGCATGTATTTCTATCGTATCCACTCCTTGAGTTCCCATGAAGCTTCCTTTATCATAAGATTTCTCCACAGGACTATAACTGAAGGAATATTTTTATTGCGCAATTCATGTTCTTTCCTATCTAGAATTTGCACTGGTACCTCCTCACACGTCAGAGTATCCCTAAGTTCAACTCACAAAAAATGATTGCATGGGAGGAGTCTGGGACATATTTCCTCAGCATGGAAACATGGAATACGTCATGTATATTTGACAAAATAGGTGGTAAGTTTAGCCTATAGGCAACTGACCCCACTCTCTCAAGGATCTCAAACGGGCCAATAAACCTAGGGCTGAGCTTACACTTCCTTCGTAATCTTACTACTCCTTTTAATGGAGCTATTTTCAGAAACACATGATCTCCCATATCAAATTCCAATTTCCTATTGCGAGTATCAGCGTATCTCTTCTGCCAGCTCTGAGCTGCACTGATCCTGTCTCTGATGAGTCAAACTTTATCATATGCCTACTGCCCTAGCTCTAGCCCCACAAATCACCGCTCACCCATGGAGCGCCTCATAAGGTATCATACCGATGCTGGCCTGGTAGCTGTTACTGTATGCAAACTTTACCAACGGCATATACTGGGTCCAACTACCCCCAAAATCCAACACACATGCTTGTAGCATATCTTCTAATATCTGAAACACCCTATCATTTTGGTCGTCCGTTTGAGGATGAAATGTCGTGCTGAAATATAACTGAGACCCCAGAGCCTCCTACAAGCTCCTCCAAAACCGTAACGTGAAACGTGGGTCTCAATCTGATACTATAGACACTGGCATACCATATGATCGTACTATCTTCTGAACGTAAATCTTTGCTAGTTTGTCCATGGAGTAGTTGATTTTAATGGGAAGAAAATGGGCGGCTTTATTTGGATGATCTAGGATCACCCAAATTGCATTCTGACCATGCAATGTCAACGACAGCTTCAAAACAAAATCCATAGATATGTGATCCCACCTCCACTCCGAAATGAAAAGTGGCTGCAACAGACCCGCCGATCTCTGGTACTCAGCCTTAACCTATTGACACGTCAAGCACTAAGCAACAAACTTGGCAGTCTCCCTTTTTATGCCGCTCCACCAGAAAAATTCTCGAAAGGTCCCTATACATTTTTGTACTGTCAGGATGAACTGTGTAGAGATCTGTGAGTCTCCTCTAAAATCATTCTCCTGATATTAGCATCTACAGGCACACATAATCTGGTGTGAAACCTTAGAGCTCCATCTTCTGAAATACTAAACTGCTCTCGCTAACCTCCCTGTACTCTGGCTATTACCTCTTCTAATTCTAGGTCCTCTTTCTGAGCAGCTTTAATCCTTTCTTGTACTGTAGGCTACACTAATAAGTTGGCAACAAATGCCTGAGGATCACTCTCTACCAACTCTACACTGAGTCTCTCCAGATCCATATGGATCAGAGGCTGAACCTCCATAGTTACCAATGTTGGTCTCACTGATTTTTTGCTCAGAGCATCAGTTACCACGTTTTCTTTTCCTAGGTGGTAACTAATAGTGCAGTCATAATCTTTAATAAGCTCCAACCACTTCCTCTATCATGTTCAGATCCTTTTGAGTGAAAAGGTACTTCAAACTTTTTTGATCGGAGAATATCTCACATCTCTCACCATACAAGTATTGCCTCCAAATCTTTAACGCGTGTATTAGTGCAGCCAATTCCAGATCGTGGGTAGGGTAGTTCTTTTCATACTCTTTCTATTGTCAAGAGGCATAACCTACAACCCTACCATGTTGCGTCAATACATAGCCGAGCCCTTTCAAAGATGCGTCACTGTAAATTACACAGCCATCACCCCCAATGGAATCGTCAGTACTGGTGCAGTGACGAGTTGTTACTTTAATTCTTGGAAGCTCTGCTCGCATTCATCATCCCATACAAATTTGGTATTCTTCTTGGTTAGTCGAGTCAAAGGCCCTGATAGTCCTGAGAAACCTTCTACAAACCGATGGTAATATCCTTCCAGTTCTAAGAAACTCCTGATCTCCTAAACGTTCCTCGGCCTTTCCTAATTTACCACTGCCTCAATCTTGCTGGGGTCCACTAAAATTCCATCCCCTAATATAACATACCCCAGAAATGCAACTTTCTCTAGACAAAATTCACCTTTACTAAACTTGGGATACAATTTCTTTCCCCTAAGCATTTAAAGAACCAGTCGTAGATACATTTCATGCTTCTTAAAGCTCCTTGAGTAAACCAGTATGTCATGAATGAAAACTACAATAAACTAGTCTAAATACTAGTGAAAAATTCTATTCATCAAATCCATGAATACAACAGGAGCATTCGTCAGACCAAAAGGCATAACAAGGAATTTATAATGCTTATACCTAGTCCTGAAGGCTATCTTTAAGATGTTTTCTACTTTAACTTTCACCTGGTGGTAGCATGACTTGAGGTTAATCTTGGAATAGACTTGTGTACCCTAAAACTGATCAAATAAATCATCTATACGAGGTAGAGGATACCTATTCTTAATTGTCACCTTATTAATTTCCCTGTAATCTATACACATCCTCATGGACCCATCTTTCTTCTTTACAAATTACACTGGAGCTCTCCACTGAGGTTAACTGAGCCGAATAAATCCCTTATCTAGCAAGTCTTGCAATTAATCCTTTAGCTCTCCTAACTTTGCTGGAGCCATTCTGTAAGGAGTTTTAGAAATTGATGTCGTCTGCTGAAGTAGATCAATAGAGAAATCTACCTTGCGATCAGGAGGCAAACCGAGTAGCTCATCTGGGAAGACATCTAAAAAACTCCTTCACTAATTGCATATTAGCAAGCTTTAATTCATCTTCAGATTTTTCCTTTACAAAAGCCACGAACCCTTAACAATCGTCTAGGATTAGTCTCCTTGCCTGTATGGCTAATACTAACTGAGGCGGGGATTGCGCTCACGACCCCATGAACCTGAATTCTGGTCCTCCTAGAGGTCTGAATATCATTTCTTTCAAACGATAGTCTATACTAGCATAGTTAGTTGCTAGCCAATCCATACCAAGTATTATATCGAACTCATGCATGTCCAACACTATCAAGTCAGTTGGCAAGACTTTCCCTTGATTATCAACTAGACAGCCTCGGAGCACTCTACTACACCTCACTACCGACCCTGTCGGTGTAGTTACTAACAGTTTGGTGTCTAACAACTGTGTTTCTACCCCACATAATCTAATACACCTCATAGACACGAACGAGTGTGTGGCTCCTAAATCAAACAATACAATAACTTTAAATGAAAACATGTTAATCACACATGTCACCACATCGCCGATTGTCTCAGTATCACCTGACGTTAGGGTGTAAACTCTTGTTAAAGTCGTATTCCTTTATTGAGCTCCATGGGGCGCATGATAACCTCTCCAAGCAGGTCTAGGAGTGAGAGCAGCTCCAGTATGAGCTTGACAGTCTCTCATTATATGCCCTCGCTCCCCCCATCGGTAGTAGACATCTCATCCGGCACGACACTGTCTGCGTGTTTCTTTCCACAAATCTGACAGGATGGTATGACTGCGTACCCTGAATACCACTGCTCCCTGACTCATGCTTCTGATCCTTATAGTAGCGACCCTTCTTCCATGAACCCCAACTGGATCCTTGCTGGAAATCTGAAGGTGTGGATCTTTTTTTTCTATTTCTATTCCTCAGCATCCATACGCTCTTCGACTTCTACCACAATTTCTTTTCCTACCGGCTCGGCAAAGTCCTGCAGTTTCAATAGTACCACCTGCTTATATAGTTCTCAGCTCAAGCCTCTTTCAAAATGTCTTTCTTTCTTCATCTCATCCGAGATAACGTACGGGGCAAAGCGAGATAATTCAATGAACATCGCTGCATATTGCTGCACTGTCTGCTATCCCTGCTTCAGATTCAGGAACTCCTCTACCTTGTTTTCCCTAGACGAGGCCGAAAAGTATTTGTTGAAAAATATTTCTTTGAATTGGTCCCATATCATCTCTATATAGGCACTAATCTCTGCTGCTCCAAAAGTTTCACTACTGTCCACCATCCCTCAGCCTCTCCTGTCAGTTTATATGTGGCAAATAGAACCCTTTGCTCCTCTATACACTGTAGCACTTCCAACACCTTTTCAATCTCCTGAATCCAGTTCTTAGCGATTGCAGGATCAGTTCCTCCTGAGAAAGCTAGAGGATTCATCTTTGTAAACTTCTCAATCGTACATTCGTGGCCTTTAGACAGGCCTCCTTACTCCTTCGAGCTTCTGGAAATTTCAGGCACGACTTGCTGAGCCACGCTGCGTAATACTACATCTAAGTTGCCACCAACTACACCCGAGGGCCCAACACCCTCACTACCACTTGCATGCGCACTACCACCTCCAGGGTCCATCCTGAAAAGACAATAGACTTGACTTTAGGACCCTATTACCATAACATATCCAACACCATTTCATCTAACTAGTATATTATATTCTTAATTAATTTATCATCCCTGATCTTAATTCAAGGTTCAATTCTGTAACTTAGACACCCAACCCGACAATAGTTTGCTATGGCTTTCCTAAAATCGTCAACCCAAGAAAGACACATAAACCATCACAGAAGTCTTGCATCTATACTATAAAACAAACCCTCAAATTCCTTTGTCCTATACTTTGGTATTGTTTCCGCTGCATTTTAGAGTTTATAGAACTTAGCAACCTAGGCTCTGATACCAAACTGTAATGACCTGCTTGTTTTACCACAAAATTTTTTTCCTCTCATACATAAATATCATTCTTAATAATAATCCTGATGCCAATATAGCAAAATCAACTTGAACCCGTGGGTGTCGGGGATACATCTATCATACACAATGAACACCTAAGTAGTGGAAAATATAAATTACATCCATAACCAATAGTACTAGAGTTTTACTACATTCCATAACTTTTTGATAAATATAAATATACAATCCTCTAAAAAACCGAAAGGAAAAACTAGGATCATAATCCAAAAACCATCTGACCCTAGCTCAGTCACTCACCCTCCTACCAGGGTAGTATGAACTACCTCTACTGACACGGAGCTTGGTCCGGTCGTCTATCTGGATTCCCTAAAATGTTTTTCAAGCTGGGGTGAGACACCTCTTAGTAAGGGGAATAAACTAATATCAATTGTGTGTTTGAGTATATTTGTACTATAATAGATAAAAAATACATAACACATGTTAAATAAAATCTGGTGATATAATACTGGATAAAACATACATAAACATGATCGTGTTAAATCATACTGAATTTCAGTTATTATGAAATCATCTACTATAACTGATAGTACTGAAATATTACCCAGGATGGATAGCTAGCTGATGTCATGTATTACCCCTATGATTAGGTTGTGCAGCTTGAAGGCGGGACCTGACAATAGCTGGCCAACCACTGCCAAGTCAAAACTGTCTGTAAGTACAATGGGCCCGCCCCACCTTGGTTTGGATTGCCAGGGGGACGTCTACAACACAACACTGAAGCCATATCAACTATCCATCTCCCACACTCTCTATTGGTAAGTGTGGTAGCACTAGTATGAACTGAACTAAATAGCTATGGTACCAAGCCCTGAATACTAATCTGAACTAAGTCATCTGAATTATGATAACATATAGTATGTTTACATATAGTGATTTAACATGAAACTAGATTGATAGCACTTTTATTGAATTTTGGCATATCATACATAATCACAGCCTTGCGCCGAATAACATACATAATTACATCCTTGCGCCGACTATCAATCACGGCCTTGTGTCGAGCATATTATAATATTCTGAACTAAAATTTGTACTGTTTATCATAAAATTTTGAAACCATAATTTCTTGTATTATTTATGGTTTTCCTGAAAAACTAATGTAACATGCTTCTACAGAAAATCTGACATAACATATATTTGTAAAATGATACTCATGCCACACAAATTTAAATAGTATTGAACTGAATATCTAAGCTGAATATATTTCTATTTAAATATTTTAAAACTATTTTCCCATTCAACAGAAGTATTCCCAAATCTTCTGATATAACATTCATAATTAATGTAAATACATGCTGTTTAAAAATAATAAATTTTTATAAAAATGAACTAACTTAATTTATTCCCTTACCTGGCTACTAAAAAGCCCACAAATTTAGCTAAATTTTTTCTTGTGGCATTCCCAACTCAACACCCTGAAATTCACATTTTTCCCCAGCAAGACTTCAATATTATCTTACCCTACATATTCTCCACAGTCCAGAAACACCAAAAACCTAATAAAACTTAAAATATTTAACTTACCCAAATTTTGGGGTGGTACCCAAGTTGGCCTAACCAACGATCTACTCCTATAGATATGAAGAGAAACTTTCCAGGAGTAGCGTGGCGGCTTCGGATCGTCGAACTGGCGAAGAACCAGGCCAAAAACCTAGAGAGAAGGCAAAGGAGATGGGATTATAGAGAGAAAAAGAGAATCTACATGTTTCTTTTGCAGAAAAATGATTCTTGACCTTTTATAGAAATGCTTGTCCACGTGGCCTCGTTGACGAGTCACATCTCCTTGTTGACAAGTCTAAGAAGAGTTTCGTCGACGAACACCTTCTCCTCATCGAAAAGTTTCAGACTCTAGAAGCAGTCCCTTGGTAATTTCTCATCAATGAGACACGCATCCCCATCGACGAGCCCAAGAGCCCTGCTCGTCGACAAGCACCTCTACACTTGTCGCCGAGACCCTGCTGAAACCCTTTTTTAAAAATTCCTTTTCTCTCCTCTATTTTATTATTTAATTACTATAACTCTTCGGGTCTTTACACAAGTAATTGGAAAATCAGCTCTACCTTGGCCCTGTCAACCTCTATACCATGCTCAGAAACCAAATGACCAAGTACTAAACCACTACTTACCATAAATTGACATTTTTCCCAATTCAAAAGCAAATTCTTTTCTTCACTTGTTTTTAGAAGAGATGTAAAGACCCAGAAAATAATAGTAATTAAATAAAAAGGAAAAGGAAAATTTTAAGGAGGTAAAGCAGGGTTCATTGATGAATGCCCTGGCTTCATCAATGAATTCCATTATACAGTTCATGGACGAAGTTTAGTGTCTCGTCGATGAAGAGATACCGAGAGGGGGACATGCAGATCTTTTGGTTCATTAACGAACTCATTATTCTCGTCGATGAACTTTCTTCTTCGGTTTGTCGACGCATCCATGTGTCTCGTCGACGAAGTATATATATATATATATATATATATATGTAAAATTGGATTTTTGGGCGAAAATTCAGTTGACTCTCTCTCTCTCTCTCTCACTAGATTTTCAATTTCTCTCACTTCTCTCTAAGATTCTAGCTCTATTTCTCCCCAGTTTGACGATCAGAAGCTACCATGATGATACTGGGGAGATTATCTACAACTTAACCGGAGCAGAATTTTAATTTGAGAAGTTTGGGAACCATCCGAAAATCAGGGTAAGTACGTTATTTAAGGGTTATTTGTCCTTTATGTTTTTCTGAACCCAGATTTAGTTTTAGATGTTGTTATATTGGTGTTTGGGATGATTAAATATGGGTGATATGAATTCAGGGCTTTGGGGTTTATATGGTAGGCAGGTTAGAGAACCTAGTGGGTGATCTTAGGAATCTAGGTAAATGATAAATAGTTTATAAATTTAGGAAATGTGAGTATGGAAATTGTTCTGAAAATTCAGTTGATTAACAAGGAAATATGTATGTGTATAATTTTAGGATTGTGAAATTATGAACGTCGTGGATGTAAGTTAGAAATCAGTAATCAAGCCTAGTTTTTTAGGTAAGGGAAATATGCTATGATAGGAATTTTAGAAATTTTATCAGTAATATATATGTGTTTTGAGGTAAATTCTATGGAGTATGAATTATCTTTATTATTAGAAAATACAAATTTTAGTACATGGGTTTTTATTTATTTAGTTGTGTGGCATAAGTTAGTATTAGAACAGTTTAGAATTTATATAGTTTTTTAGAATATCATGATTTGCAGTGTCTTAGCACAGAAATGTGCTTTACCAGATTTTATAGAATTATGAATTATACTGTATATAAAGACAGATTTTTGACGAACAAATATTTTACAAACAAATATTTTCCAGTATTTATAGAATACCATGATTTCTAGAATTTCAAACCATAACACTCAGATATTATAGTTTATTCAGTTCAGATATTACAGATCAGATATTTCAGTTTATTCAGTTCAGATGCTACACATAAGATATTATAGTTTTTTTAGTCAGATATTATAGTATTTTTCATATCAGTTTTATAATGTTATGGTTATTTTGGAATCATGATGAAATAGTAAGATAATTATATATATTATTATTATGTAGTATCAGACTCTGATGAATTATTTCAGTCAAATTCAGTCAGCATAGAGCGGTACCATTGCTATTTCATATTAGAGTGCAACCACATATCTCATATAGCATGTGGATTTCAGTCCACCGTGCCTTGGAGGAATTGCAGGCTCCCCGGTATTCTAAGTTGAGGTGACCGGTTTGACGATGAGGAGATCAATTACCATGCCTAGAGGGATTGCAGGCTCCCTAGTATTCTGGGTTGAGGAGGTTGGTTTGATGATTGATAAAGTTTTAGTTGACTTATTCTAGTGGGCCAATTAGAGTTAAGTCCCACCTATGGGCTGTACAACCCTGTCATGAGGGGTTAAATCATGACATACAATTTTTTAGGGTAGTTTTCACATATATATATATATGCTAGAAGTATGATTAAATAGAAAGCTCAAATATTATAAATATTTTTTAAGCCACATAGGTGTGAGTTATACTGTATATTATTTTACAGGCTATCTCAGTTTCAGTTATTTATCAGTAAATTATTTATGTAAACTCAGTTGCCACACACTGGTAATAACGTTTTTTTTTTTTTTTGGAATATGCACCGGGTATCCATGCGTCCATTTTACGGTCCACGTGACTAATCCTGCGCCCTTTGAAGTTGACCCCACAACTCCAAAGGGAGGGTAAATTCAGGAGTCCAGGGGCGGAAACGAGCCCAGGAGGGTTTGAACACCTGATCTCGTGAAAGGCACTCCCGCAGCCCGCATTACCACCTAGTAATAACATATTTCTTCTTATTGAGAGTTGTCTCATCCCAGTAACTTGACATTTTTTCAGGTGACCCAACTAGATGAGCAGATCAGGCTTAGAGATAGAGAGGTTGTTTACACTGCCCTGTCTGTAGGGTAAGTGTTTTCAGGGAGATGAATTTTTGGGTAGATTTTAGGAGTCTTGGTAGTTGTTGTTAAAGGTTGTGTATCTATGTATATATATTGGGGAAAAATATAGAATTTTGGTATTGTAATAATGGTTGTACAGTTTTATGTTTTCTGCTGCATAGGTGTTTTCCAGTAGTCATTACAAGGTATTAGAGTAAATGATTATAGTTTATTTGTATTTTATTTTAAAATAATGGTATGAAATTTTTGGTTATCAAAGGCTAGGTTGCTAGGTTTTGTAAACTATAGAGTATAATGGAAAACAATACCAGAATATAGGAATGAAATTTTGAGAATGATAGAATAGAATATCAGTGAGATAATGTTGGGAAATTAAGATGTGCATTTTTTGTTCTGTTCTGCAGTCTTGAAGCAGGAACTTCGGGGTGGTTTCTGTGTTCTTCCTGGGGTGACGGTTTCAGGAAAGTCATGGTAAACTATCGTTGGTTTCTTTTCCATATGGGTAGGACTAGAACTTAAATTAGTAATATATAGTATGAGGGCATTTTAGTTAGATTAAAGTTTTAATAGTATTATGATGTTTGGATTCTTAGAATAATTTGGTATTATTGTAGGATGGACCCTGGAGGTAGAAGTGCTCACGCTAACGGCGATGATAGAGCAAGGCCCTCTAATATGGGTGGTAGGGACTCAGATGTTATTTTACACAACATAGCTCAGAAAGTCATGGCTGAGATTGCACGGAGCTCCAAGGAGCAGTGAGGTCCATCTGTAGCCCAGGGTTATACGATAGAGAAGTTTACTAAGATGAACCCTCCAGCATTTTCAGGAGCAACTGATCCTATAGTTGCTGAGAACTGGATGAAAGAGATAGAGAAAGTACTGGCGGTGCTTCATTGCACCGACGAGCAAAGGGTCCTCTATGCCACGTATAAGTTGATAGGAGAGGCCGAGAGATGGTGGATGACCATGAAATTATTGGACGAGCAGAGACCCATATGAGAGCCTATGACCTAGAACCGGTTCAGAGAAATATTCTTTCATAGATATTTTCGTGCTACTATCGGAGAGGTTAGAGTGTAAGAGTTTCTGAGTTTGACTCAAAGCCGTTAACAGTTTAGCAGAATGCGGCAAAATTCATTGAACTATCTCGATTTTCTCCATACATAGTGTTGGATGAACTTAAGAAGGCTAGGATATTTGAGAGGGGTTTGAGGCGAGATATATATAAGCAGATGGTAGTTCTAAAGATGCAGGACTTTTCTGAATTGGTAGATAGAGCCACAGTAGCATAGAAGAGGGAACAAAAAGATGTGGGAGTGCCAAGCCAAAAGAAGAAGTCCACGCTTCCAGGTTTCTAGATAGGTCCCAATTGGGGCACATGGAGGGGAGACTGGTTTAGTGGAGGCCAGAGGCAAATAACAAGACACCGAGGGTTTCAAGATGAGCAAGCTTACCCTATTTTTCCTAGATGTGGTGGCATCCAGGCGAATGTAGGATGGGAGAGAACATCTTCTACCTGTGTGGGAGACTTGGTCATAGGGCTTGGTCATGTCAAGGACTGTCGGCCCAGGCACCAGTTTGTAGACCATTTTGGGGTGGTTACTAGGCGCCTCGTGAAGGTCAGTAGAGGAATACAGCACCAGCGAGGGTCTATGCATTGATGTCGAGAGACGCTGAGGGTTCCAGAGATGTCATGACAAGTATTCTTACTACTTTATCATATAAAGTTGTTGTTTTGTTTGACACAAGTGCCACCCATTCTTTTAGGTCGTTGAGATATGCTTAGTTATTTAGGATTAAGGCACAATTGTTAGATGTCGAATTTTTAGTAGCCACGCCAACTTGATCAATAGTGAGGTGTAGGAGGTGCTTAAAATTTTTCCAGTAGGCATTCAGGAGAAAGTACTACCAATCGATCTTGTGGTATTAGATATGCAGGGGTTCGATATGATATTGGGTATGGACTTGCTGGCAACTAATCACGCCAGCATAGATTGCCATAAAAAAGAAGTGATTTTCAGACCTTTAGGTGAGCAAGAATTTAGGTTTATGGTTTCACGTGTGCGCTCCTCACCACAGTTGGTGTCAGCTATTCAGGCGAAAAGACTGCTTAAGGGTGGTTGCTAGGGGTATATTGCTTACATAAAGGAGATGTCAAAGGAAGAATTGAAACAGACTGATATTCCAATAGTTAGGGAATTCCCAAACGTTTTTCTAGAGGAGTTACTTGGTTTACCACCAGATCGAGAGATTGAATTTTCTGTGGATCTACTACCAAGGTTGGCACTGATATCTAAAGCACCATATAGAATGGCTCTAGTAGAACTGAAAGAATTGAAAGATCAATTGCAGGAGTTGATAGATAAAGGGTTTATCAAACCTAGTGTGTCACCTTCGGGAGCACCAGTTTTGTTCATGAAAAAGAAAGATGAGACTATGAGGATGTGCATAGATTATAAAGAAATAAATAAACTGACCGTCAAGAATAAATATCCTCTTCCTAGAATTGATGATTTATTTGATCAGCTCTTGGGGACCCAAGTCTATTCTAAGATTGACCTTCAGTTGGGTTACCACTAGGTGAAAGTTAGAGCAGCGGACATTTCAAAGACAGCATTCTGAACTAGATATGGGCACTATGAGTTCCTAGTAATGTTGTTCGGATTTACTAATGCACCGACAATGTTTATAGATTTTTTGAATCAAGTGTTCCATTAGTATTTGGACCAATTTGCTCTAGTATTTATTGATGATATATAGGTCTACTTGAAGAGCTTTAAGGAGCTCGAGAATCATCTGAGGTTGGTTTTGTAGGTACTGAGAGAAAAGAAATTGTATGCTAAATTCAAGAAATGCAAATTCTAGCTAAGGCAGGTCACTTTCCTCAGGCATATGATCTCTAGGACGACATATTGTTAGCTTTACCGTGATCCCAAGAGGGGGGGTGAATTGGTATTTTTAAATTTTACCTTCTAAGTATTCCTCCTAGCAGCAGTATGTTCACAAGCCTAGGGTCAATCTAGTGCAAATGATGTAAATGTGCCAGAGATCAGATGAAGCAGTTTAAACAATCACACAAGTATCAGAAAGCAGTAAAGAGAAGATGACACGCGGATATGTTATCGAGGTTCGGCCAACCGCCTACGTCCCCGCCTTGGCTAACCAGCACAAGGATTATCACAATGCCCTGCTCGCTTAAACGGGTGGAGCGTCACCTATACAAACCAGGTCAAATTACCACAGGGCTGACCTCAACCTTAACCAGGTCAATTTGCAGGGCTGACCTCAACCTTTACACCAATCCTTACCGGGCTGGATTACCGCCCCCTCAGGCCACGCCTGGAATCTCTCAGATATACAATCAAAGGTACAATACAATTGTGCTTTCAAGTAAAGCAGATATGTACCACAAATGCGCACAAACACAAACACCACAAGTGATTTAAAATGTAAGCTCTGTGTGGTCTTAATATGTCAATCTCTCAACTATGTTTTCTATCAGTGTAACGCGTACATGAGAGTGTCAATAATAATCTGTGCACTTCAAAATATTCAGTCAAGAGTGTTCACACAGAATACCAAGCAAGCCTCAATATTATCAATCAATAGAATGCGTACGTGCTTGTATTGCAAAGTAGATAATCTTTGTTTTCGGTAAATGATATATATTTATAAAACTTGTACAAACAATACCACAAAGATTTATATATCACACACACACGAATATCCTTTCCCAAATATATCAATATGAACACCACAAGATATTCAAATATGTTTGAAAGTATTTTTGCAATCTCCAAACAAAAATGAACTTCCTAAAATATTGCAACTAGAGTGCAATACTTGGGATGTCACAAAGAGTCTTTCTTAGGGCAGGCTTATTGGCAAAGCCTCCTAAGAAAACTTAGGTTATGCTCTCAAAAATCGATTCAAATGCACAGCAATATGAAGAGCTAACCAAAAATAAAGAACTCAATACACTTACAAATGTTTGGATAGATGAAGAGTGTAAGCTTGAGTAGGTTTTCAAAATAATGTAAGTAGTAGGAGGCAAATATGAGTATTTGGCTTGAGAGAAAATTTTTCTTAATTTATTTGCTAATCCGTGCTTAATCCACCAAATGAAGGAGTATATATAGACATACCAAGAATTTTGACCGTTGGGGACTTATTAGGAATTTTCAGAAAAGTTTAATGACACTTAAGAAAATTTAACCCTGTTTAAAAAATTTAATCGCGGTAAAAAAATCAGGGCAACCCGAGAGGTCCGGTCGACCAAAAGTGGTTCGGTCGACCGGGACTCAAGTAGCTCGGTCGACCGGGGGAATTTTGAACTAAGGGGTCGGTCGACCGGGGGAATTTTGAACTAAGGGGTCGGTCGACCAGGCAGGGCGATTTTTCAATATTCCGAGGTTCGGTCGACCGGACACTTTTTGAACTACATGGCTCGGTCGACCGGACCGCTGGGAATTTTCCCGAGACCCTTCGGTCGACCAAGTTGTTGACGAACAAAAATGGTCGGTCGACCGGGAGGTCAAACTGTTGACCCCAAGGAGGTTCGGTCGACCGAGGTCAAATGACCTATAAGTGCTCGGTCGACCGGGCCTGGGTCAAACAGTTGACCCGGACCGGTTTCGGTCGACCGGGCCAAATTGAACTGAGTTGGCCGGTCGACCGAAAGTGCACCAAGTGTGCATTTTGGTCCCTTTTTGCAACAATCAAACCCTATTCAAGTGCCTATTACATACAAGTGCAAAGGTGAGTGTCCTAAGGTCACTTGGGGTCCAATTTTGAAGACACCGAAAAAGTTCGGTGTTAGTCGACCTTCGATCGCCCGAAGGTACACTCTAAGGTCTTTCTATGGTTCGGTTTGAGCTTACAAAGTAAATCATTTATGTGATGTGTGTGAGCTTATTACAAACCGAAAAACCCTAATTACTATTACAGACAGCCTAATTACTATTACAGACAAAATTCACTTAGAGATATTACAATTGGGAATATGAAATTGTCTTCAAGCTTTCACGTGCCCTTGAATGTATGTTAGTATAAACCTGCACATGAATTGGATATTTATTAAATACAATTGAGTTTGTCATTATCAAAACCAGGGTGTGACCTATAAGGTCAACACATATCTATTGATCCGAGTAAAATAGAAGTAGTGGTGAATTGGGTGATATCGAAAAATGTTCAGAAGGTTAGGAGCTTTCTAAGTTTGGCAAGATACTACTGACGCTTTGTAGATGGTTTTTCTAATTTATCGGGTCTACTGACATGACTTACGAGAAAAAAAAATATGAAGTTTGAATGGACTGATGATTGTGAGCAGAGCTTCCAGGAATTGTAGCAACGGCTGGTCACTGCACTAGTACTGTCTATTCCATTAGGAGAGGATGAAATTGTGATATACAATGACACGTCCAAAAGGGACTTGGGTGCGTGTTGATGCAGCACGGGAAAGTTATTGTCTATGCTTCTTGGCAGCTTAAAGAATATGAAAAGAACTACCCAGTACATGATTTAGAACTAGCTGCAATATTGTATGCTCTAAAAATTTGGAGGCATTATCTTTATGGTGGGAAATGCGAGATCTTCACAGACCATAAAAGTTTAAAATATTTCTTCACTCAAAAAGAATTGAATAAAAGGCAAAGAAGATAGCTAGAGCTCATTAAGGATCATGATTGTACTATCAGCTACCATCCAGGGAAAGCAAACAGGGTGGCTAATGCGCTGAGCTGGAAGTCATTGAGTACAATATTGTTAGTAGGGGAGATTTAGCATCCGATTCGAATAGATTTGGAGAGGCTAGGCATGCAGTTAATAGAGGATGGTCACCGGGCATTTATTGCCAACCTGGTAATACAGCGTACCTTGCAAGAAAGAATTAAAGTGGCCTAGAGAAATGATGTAGAATTGGTTGAGCTGATAGAGAAAGTGCAAAACAGACAAGGGGAGGAGTTCAGTATATGAGATGATGGAGCCCTATGGTTCCGTACCAAACTGTGCGTGCATACAGATGCTAAGATTATAAGGACTATGTTAAAGGAGGTGCACCAATCCCTATGCACAGTTCATCCTGGTAGTACCAAAATGTATAGGGATCTTTGGGAGTCCTTATGGTGGAGTGGCATTAAGAGAGAGATAGAGAAGTTCATGGAGCAGTGTTTGATGTGCTAGTAGGTAAAGGCTAAGCACCGAAGGCCAGCAGGATAGTTGCAGCCACTCCAAATCCCCGAGTGGAAGTGGAACCATGTATCTATTGACTTTGTTACAAGGTTACTGTAACGAATTGAAATTTCATACCATTTTTTTTATAAATATACTGCAAAATAATACTCTGATACCCCTATAATATTTGCTATAACATCTCAGGACCCAAGTGGGCACAAGGAAATTCCTGTTCACAGAATAATATACCTATGCAGCGGAAAACATAAAGTCATACATCCATATTTACAATACCAGAATATAGTATTCTCACAAAACATACATACATGATTACATCATCCCAGCATCATTTACCCAAAAACTCATGAATGCTACTTAAAATACAATCCCATGATAATACTTACCCTACAGACAGGGTAGTGTAGACGTCCTTTCTACATGCGAGCCTAATCTGCTCGCTTACTTGGATCACCTGAAAAATGTTAAATTACTGGGACGAGACAACTCTTAGTAAGAAGAAATATGCTATTACTAGTGTGTACCAATTGAGTTTACATGAATAATTTATTGATAAATAACTGAACTGAGATATCATATAAAACATAATACTATGTAACTCACACCTATGTGGCTTAAAATACATCTGTAATATCTGAGTTTTCTATTTAATCATACAACTACTATTATTGTAACAACCTGCTATTTAACTAGGGTTTTTTTTATTTTATAAATTATAACATTTATAATGTTCTGATACCAAACTAGATTAAACCCAACCATTAACCTAAGTGCCGAGAAGCAGAAATCAAATAAATATAACCATATATAATTATATACAATACCAAAGTGCTAGATAATCATATATAACTAGTTCTATAAATACAGTACAAGTAATAGAAACCACCACCATTTCCATGTTACTTAACATATCTGTATTTTATGTTACTATTCAAAATACTTCTAATGTACATAAGTATATTCTTTGTCTCTGTAAATCTGTATATACATAATAATAACTGAATACTTCCTTGTGGCTAACTGTATGTCATGATTTAACCCCTCATGACAGGGTTGTGCAACCCGTAGGTGGGATCTACCCTGGCTGGCTTACTTGGGTAAACCACTATACTCTCTCAGTCAAATCGGCCACTCCTCAACCCATATCTGATGGAGAGCCTGTCCACGTCTGGGCACAATCGACCTACTACCACGTATTATCTGAATAGGTGGTTGCACTCTGAACTGAATATCTATAGTTATGATACCGTGCCCTGCTATATGGTCCAACAGGGTTTGATACTATATAATATATTTCTATATACAACTATCTGATTTACTATGATTCTGAAATAACTGTATTAACCATGACATTGAAATAAACTGTAACTGTGTCAACTGAATTTTTTAACTAAACTATAATCGATAAGTCATGGTACTGAAAACTATATAATCATGGTACTGAAAATTGTATAATCATGGTATTCTGAAATTACTATAAAACATATCCACTGGTTGTATATTCTATAAAACAGACCTTGAAAATACTGTAAAACATACTTCTATACTATATTTATATTCTCAAGCCACAGAGTAATTTAATTCATAATATTCATAATTAATAAACTGTATAAAGTCCTGCTATGAATAATAACCTGGTAAAAATATATATTTCATACTGGAAATTATTTTAGAACTACCTAGCATAGCATATTTCCCTTACTTGATTTCTGCTAAAATCCCCCTACTGAGATGGGTCTTACACCTGCAGGGTTCTCTACTCAACACTTTGAAAACCATATATCCCAGAACAAAATGTCGTTATTTTTATGTCTACAGCATTTCCTACAACTACTGGAAAGTCAAATTTCGAATAAAAGACCTTAACCTGGATTTGGGATGAATTCCAACTTCATCCCACCGACAATCTGCTTCAGCAGACTTGCAGAGAACTCTGCCAAGAGTGTCGTGGTGGCCTCATATTGTCGATCTGGTGATTGATGGGCCTGAAATCAAAGAGAGATGGAGGTGGATCCATAAAAGAGAGCGAGAAGAGGGTTTCAGTGAAATTTTTGCGCAAGAAATTGAGTTTAGCACTATTTATACTACAACCTTCATCGACAAGCCACGTCATCTCGTCGACGAGTCCTGTAGAAAGTTCGTTGATGAACCCGCATCCCCGTCGATGAATTTCAAACTTCCAAAAATCCTCTCTCGACATCTTCTCGTTGACGAAACTTGCCCTTGTCAACGAGACCTTTTTGTACCCTCATCGACGCATCCTTTGTGTTCATCGATGAGGCCATGACAAAATTCCCTGGGTTATTATATTCAAAATGCAATGTCGTCGATGAAGACCTACCTCCTTTTATTACTATTTCCATTTCTCTCCCTCTTTATTATTTAAATATCATTTTTCTTTGGGTCATTACATTCTCCCCTCCTTATAAAATTTTGTCCTCGAAATTTACTATCTGTATTACCTTCTATCATCCCATAAAGGCAAATGGTCTACTTATTTTATTACCTACCCTTACTTATGGCGGACGAATACCGTGGTTACATGGGTAGTTCTATAAGATTATAACTATAAAAGAAAATTTCCCCAAAACCAAAATACTAACTAGCCTATATTCTATATTACAATTACACTGTACCGAACAAAATAAAATTACTATCCTAACATTTACATTATCATTATAAGATTTCAATCAAGTAGGGATACTTCCGTCTGATCTCATCTTCGAGCTCTCATGAGGCTTCCTCAATTGGTGATTCCTCCACAAAACTTTTACTAGTGGTATCTTTTTATTGCGCAATTCTTGATCTTTTCTATCTAAAATTTGTACTGGAGCCTCTTCATATACTAAAGCCTCACTGACTTCCAGTTCTACATGGCTAATGATATAGGAAGGATCTGGGTCATGAACTCGAAATAGAGATGGTGGTAAAGCTAATCGATAAAATACTGACCCAATCTTCTCAAGTATCTCAAATGGTCTAATAAACCTAGGGCTATACTTACCTTTCTTCCCAAATCTCAAGATCCCCTTCAGTAGAGTTATTCTCAAAAATACATGATCACCCACTTCAAATTTCAGTTCTCGACAGTGAGTATCCGCATAGCTTTTCTGTTAACTCTGCGCTGCACTGATCTTGTCTCGAATTAGTTGTACTTTATCACACACTTGTTGAATTATCTCTGGACCCAAATCTCACCTTTTACCTACTTCATCCTAGAAAAGAGGAGATCGGCATGTCCTACCATATAATGCCGTGTAGGGCGCCATGCCGATGCTAGTATTATAACTGTTATTATAAGAGAATTCAACTAGCAGCAAAAACTAAATCCGGTTACTTCCAAAGTATAGCACACAAGCATGATGTATATCTTATAATACCTGAATTGTTCTCTTTGTCTGGCCATTTTTTTTAGGATGGAAAGTGGTGCTGAATGATAGCTGAGTCCCCAATGCCTCCTGTAAGCTCCTCCAGAACCGTGATGTAAAATGAGGGTCACGATCTGAGACTGTGGATATTGGCACTCCATAGGTCGAACAATCTCATGTACATAAATCTCTACTAACCTGTTCATAGGGTAGCTAACTTTAATGGGCAGAAAGTGCACTATCTTCATCAACCTATCAACCACCGCCTAAATGGCATACTGACTATGCGGCGTTGGCGGCAACCTAGTAACAAAATCCATGAATACATGATCCTACTTCCATTCGAGAATGAAAAGTGGCTGGAACTGACTAGCCGGTCTCTGGTGCTCCACCTTAACTTGCTGGTACGTTAAACACTCTGTACAAACTCTACTATTTCCTTCTTCATGCCACTCCACCAGAAATACTCCCCCAGATCCCTATACATTTTCGTACTGCAAGGATGAATAGTGTATGGAGATCTGTGTGCCTCTTCTAAAAATGTCCTCCTGATACTGTCATCTGCAGGCACACACAATCTGGTGCGAAATCTCAGAACCCCATCGTCAGAAATGCTGAATTCTTCCCCCTGACCATCTTGTATTCTGGCTATTACTTCTCCCAATTCCAGATCATCCCTCTTAGTAGCTTTAATTCTCTCATAAAGTGTAGGCTGTACAACTAGACTAGCAATGAATGCCTGAGGATCATCTGCTACTAATTCTAGGTCGAGCCTTTCCAAGTCCATTTGAATTGGGTGCTAAACAACCGCTACTAGCTATGCTATGTCTCCTGATTTACGGCTCAAAGCATCAACCACCACATTTTCTTTAACTGGGTGGTAACTGGTGGTGCAGTCGTAATCCTTAATGAGTTCCAACCATCTCCTTTACCACATGTTCAACTCTTTCTATGTAAAGAAATACTTTAGGCTCTTATGGTTAGAGAATATTTCACATCTCTCACCATATAAGTAATGTCACCAGATCTTTAGGGCGTTCACCACTACAGCCAATTCCAAATCATGAGTAGGGTAGTTTTTTTCATATTCTTTCAACTACCTAAACGCATATGCTACCACCCTACCATGCTGCATTATTACACAACCGAGCCCTTTCAAAGACGTGTCACTATAGATAACATAACCATCACCTACCGATGGAATCATCAATACTAGTGCAGTGATGAGCCGCTGCTTTAATTCGTGGAAGCTTTACTCGCGTTCTTCATCCCAAAAAAACCTGGCATTCCTCCTAGTCAAATGCGTGAGAGGTCCTGATAAAGTTGAAAACCCCTCAACAAAACGACGATAATAACTTGCCAGTCCTAAGAAACTTTTGACTTTCTGCACATTCCTCAGCCTGGCCCAACTCACCACCACATCAATCTTGCTGGGATCCACTGATATACCATCTCCTGAGATCATGTGGCCTAAAACTGCAACCTTCTCAAGCCGTAACTCACACTTGCTAAACTTGGCATAGAGTTTCTCTTCCCTGAGTGTCTACAGTACCTACCTTAAATGCACCTCATGATCCTAAAAAATCCTCAAGTAGACCAGTATATCATCAATAAAAATGACCACAAACTGGTCCAAATACTGGTGAAGATTTTATTCATCAAATTCATAAACACAGCTGGGGCATTCATCAAACCAAACGACATAATTAGGAATTCATAGTGTCCATACCTGGTCCTGAAAGATGTCTCCCTCGCGTCTGACATACCGGTAAGTCAGTGTACCCTGATTCCCTCAAGGTCCTGTCATCTGCCACTGATTTCCCGTATCATGACCTTCTCTCCATAGACCCCTACTGGAGCCAACCATAAAGCCCTAAGGGGCAGGCCTCTTCCTCTGACTCTGAGTTGCTATACCCCTCTGTATACCACTCTCAATGATCGCAGCTTTGTCTATAACCTCCGTAAATTTTTGAGCTCTAAAGCCAATTACTTGCTTAAATAAATTCTACCTTAATCATTTTTCAAACTTCCTTGCCTTTTTCTCTTCATCAAGTGCCATATGTGGAGCAAAACGCATCAACTTGATAAATCGAGCTACTTACTGGGATACGGTCATCTGCTCTTGTACCAGATGCATAAACTCTGCTGCCTTCGCACTCCGAATGATAGCAGGGAAACACCACTCGAAGAATGGCTCCTTGAATCGATCCCACATCACTGGTATTAGAACATGCATCTGCTCCTCTATCAATCGCGCTGATCTCCACCAGCGCTTTACCTCCCCTGTCAGCTTATATGCTGCAAATACTACCTTCTGCTCATCCAAACAAGGAAGCACTGCCAGTGTCTCTTCAATGTCTTGGACCCAATTCTTAGCTACAATCGGGTCATCTCCTCCAGCAAAGGATAAGGACTTCATCCACGTAAACTACTCGATCGAATAGCCACGCTCCCCAGAGCTCCTGGCCAGCTCTGCCATCACCTGCAGAGTGACGCTACGCAGTATAGCATCTATATCTCCTCCACCTATGTTGGATGGTCCTGGACTATCCTCCCCAGCATTCGTACCACTGCTTCCCGAGTCCATCCTAAAACAAGAAACACACTTAAGCACCTTATCTCCTATACAAACCTATCATGTACCAATTCAAAATTAATTACCTTCCCTGACCTTAACTCAATATCTAATTCTGTCACCTAGACACACGACCCAACAATAGTTCACTATGTTTTTCCTAAAATCGTCACCCCAGGAAAAATATATAAACCACCACGGAAATCCTGTACCCAGACAACTGAACAAACCTCAAATCCTTTCCCATACTCTAGTATTGCTTCTGCTGCACTCTAAAGTCTATAGAACCTAGCAACTTAGGCTCTGATACCAAATTGTAATGATCTGCTATTTAAATGAGTTTTTATTTTTATTTTTATAAACTATAACATTTATAATGCTTTGATACCAAACTAGATTAAACCCAACCATCAACCTAAGCAGTGAGAAGCAGGAATCAAATAAACATAACCATATATAATTATATACAATACCAGAGTACTAGAAGTTTTCCAAAATATACATATATGACCATTTCCCACAATACCCTCAACTGAGCTAGGGCTATACAAAACTACTCCCAAAAATACTCACTTTATTGCCATAGCAGTACAGAAGCCCCTTTACCTACGAGCCTGACCCACTTGCCCGACTGGATCACCTAAAAAATATGAATTTAATGGGATGAGAAGACGCTCAGTAAGGCAAAATATGCTATTGCTAGTGTGTGGCAAATGAGTTACAATATTACGAATATGTGTTTCTATATAATCATATATAATTGGTTTTGTAAATACAATACAAGTAATAGAAAGCACCACCATTTTTCATGTTGCTTAACATATCTATATTTTAGTTTACTATTCAAAATACTTCTAATGTACATAAGTATATTCTCTGTCTTTGTAAATCTTTATATACATAATAATAACTGAAAACTTCCCTTTGGCTAACTATATGTCATGATTTAATCCCTCATGATAGGGTTGTGCTACCCATAGGTGGGATCTACCCTGATTGGCTGACCAGGGTAAACCACTATACTCCCTCAGTCAGATCGACCACCCCTCAACCCATATATGATGGGGAGCTTGTCCACGTCTGGGCAAGATTGACCTACTACTATGTATTATCTGAATAGGTGGATGTACTCTGAACTGAATATCTGTAACTACAGTACCGTGCTCTGTTGTATGGTCTAACAGGGTCTGATACTATATAATATATTTCTATATACAACTATCTGATTTACCATAATTTTGAAATTGTATTAACCATGACACTGAAATAAACCCTAACTGTGTCAATTGTATTTCTGAACTTAACTGTAATCTGTAAATCATGGTACTGAAAACTGTATAATCATGGTATTGAAAATTGTATAATCATGGTATTTTGAAATTACTATAAAACATATCCACTAGCTGTATATTCTGTAAAACATACCTTGAAAATACTATAAAACATACTTCTGTACTATATTTATATTCTCAACCCACATAATAATTTAATACATAATATTCATAATTGATAACTGTATAAAGTCCTGTTATGAATTATAACCTGATAAAAATATACAATTCATATTGGAAATCATTTTAGAACTACCTAGCATAGCATATTTCCCTTACCTGATTTCTGCTAAAATCCCCCTACTGAGATGGGTCCTACGCTCGTAGGGTTCTCCACTCAATACCCTGAAAACTATATATCCCAGAACAAAACGTCACTATTTCTACATCCACATCATTTCCTACAACTACTGGAAAGTCAAATTTTGAATAAAAGATCTTACCCTGGATTTGGGATGAATTCCAACTTCATCCCATTGACGATTCGCTTGGCAAACTTGCAAAGAATCCGCTTGGAGTGTCATGGTTGCCTAAAATCGTCAATCTAGCTATTGACGGGGCCGAAATCGAAGAGAGATGGAGTTGGATCCGTAGGAGAGAGAGAGGGAGAAGAGGGTTTTGGTGAAATTTTTGCCCAAGAAAATGAATTTAGCACTATTTATACTACAACCTTTGTCGACGAGCCACGTCATCTTGTCGACGAGCCCTGTAGAAAGTTCGTCGACAAACCCGCACCCTTGTCGATGAATTTTAGACTTCCAAAAATCCTCTCTCAGAATCTTCTCATCGACGAAACTTGCCCTCGTCGACGAGACCCTCTTGTATCCTCGTCGATGAATCCCCTGTGTTCATCGACGAGGCCATGAGAAAATTCCTTGGGTTATTATATTCAAAATGCAATTTCGTCGACGAAGTCGACTGCCTTCTTCTATTACTGTTTCCATTTCTCTCCCTCTTTATTATTTAAATACCATTTTTCTTTGGGTCGTTTCAATTATAATATATCTACTGTGATCCTATAAATTAGTATGTATATAAATAATTGTGAAAACTACCCTGAAAATTTATATGTCATGATTTAACCCCTCATGATAGGGTTGTGTGGCCCGTAGGTGCGACTTAACTCTAGTTGGTCCACCAGGATAAGTCAACTGATACTCTACCAATCCTCAGTCTGACCTTATTGCAATCTCTCCAAAGGCTCGGTACTGACATCTACCTCGTCAAACCGACCACCTCTACCTAGAATACTGGGGAGTCTGCAATCTCTCCAAGGCACGGTTAATGGAATCCACACACTATCTGAGATATGTGGTTGCACTCTGATCTGAAATAACTACGATACCATGCTCTACTGACTGAATTTGACTGAAATATTTCATCACGGTCTAATACTATATAATACTAATATATAATTATCTTGTTGTTTCATTATGATTCCGAAATAATCATAACACTGTAAATCTGATCTGTAAATACTGTAATATCTGACTGAAATAACTGTATATCTGATCTATATCATCTGACTGAATAATCTGTAACATCTGAGTGTTATGGTTTTGTAATTTTGGAAATCATGGTATTTTGTAAATATTGTAAAATATCTATCTGTAAAATATCTGTCTGTAAAATGTATGTCTGTAAAATATCTTTCTGTATAATATATGTCTGTAAAGTATTTGTCTATATAATATATGTTTGTGTGTACACTGTAATTTATAATTCTGTAAAATCTGGTAAAATATATGCCAAAAATATTGTAAATCATGGTATTATGAAAAAGCCATATAAACTTAGTATTGAACAATTATCTACTCAGGCCACACAATTAGTAAAGCTCATGTTCTGAAATCTGTAAAATTGTATAATTGATACCTTGTATCTTAATAAAAAAAAATACTATAATTTACTGATAAATTTTTAAAATTCCTTGCATAGCATATTTCCCTTACTTGGCAAACTAAGCTTGTTTGCTAACTTGCTAACTTACACCCATGGCGTCAATAATTCCATAATCCTGAAATTACACACACACACACACAGATATATATATATATATATATATATATATATATATATATATATATATATTTCCCTGTAAATCAATTGAATTTCTAAGAATAGTTTCATATTCACATTTCCTGAATCATAAACTACTTAATATTTACCTGGGTCCTTGAGGAAAAACACCCATTGAAAACCTAAGCTGCTTGTCGTGTATATACCAACCCTAAATTATATAAAATCCCAATTTCTCAATTTAACATCAGGAATACATTCACATCTAAGCTTATACCTTAAATAAATTAATAATCAACCCAAAACACTCAAATAACACCCTTACCTCAATTTTGGGATGATGCCCCAAAATCCCAAATTGAAATTCTGCTCTACTTACGTTGTAGAGAATCTTCTTAGGATCCCTGTGGTGATTCCTGATAGTTGAAACGAGGCTTAACGGAGCATAAATTGTAGAGAGAAGGGAGAGGGGTCATTGGTTTCTGGAGAGAGAGAGAGAGAGAGAGAGAGAGAGAGAGTAATTTTATTTGGGTTAAACAAAATGAAGCTCTCTATTCTTTATAATTTTCAACACTAGCTAGAAAACTGCCAGCGGTTTTCTATGCTTCCTAGAAAATCGTCACTAATTTTCTATTAACCAGCTCCAGAATTTATCGTTTTACCTTTACCCGGCCGCGGTAAAAACCCAAAACTGTCACTGATTTTCTGATTCCTTTAGAAAATCGTCTCTGTTTTCTCCTAACTTAGCCAAAATCCCTTTTTCTAATTTCTTTTATTGTTATAATTTCTGGGTTACTACAGTTACCGCTAGTGCTACACGGACAAAACGCCATTTAGGTGATTGTAGACTAGCTAACGAAGACTACGCACTTCCTACCTATTAAAGTTAGCTACCCTATGAATAGACTGACAGAGATATACATTTAGGAGATAGTTCGACCTCATGGACTGCCAATATCTATAGTTTCAAATCGAGACTCGTGTTTCACATCACGATTTTCGAGAAGCTTACAGGATACTTTGGGGTCTCAGTTATCATTCAACACAACTTTTCATCCTCAGACTGATGGGCAGACTGAGAGGACGATCCAAATACTTGAGGATATGCTATGAGCGTGTGTGCTGGATTTTGGGGGTAGTTGGACCCAGTATATGCCGCTGGTTGAGTTCGCGTATAATAATAGTTATCAGGCCAGCATTGGGATGGTGCCTTACGAGGCATTGTATGGTAGGAGGTGTCGATCTCCACTATACTAGGATGAAATGGGTGAGAGGCAAGTTTTGGGATCAAAATTAATGTAACGGGTGTACGATAAAGTCCAACTAATTAAAGATAGGATCAATGCAGCTCAAAGTCGGCAAAAAAGTTACACAGACACTCGTTGCCGAAAGTTAGAGTTTGATGTGGGAGATCAAGTGTTTTTGAAAGGGGCACCACTAAAAGGAATTATGAGGTTTGGGAGGAAGGGTAAGCTAAGCGCTAGGTTTATTAGCTTATTCGAGATACTCGAGAAAGTGGGTCCAGTCGCCTACAGGCTAGTGTTACGACTAGCACTATCTAGGATACACGACATATTTGATGTTTCCATGTTAAGGAAATATGTACCAGATCCCTCCCATGTGATCATCTACGAGGAGAAAGAGCTAAGAGATACACTAGCGTATGAGAAAACACCAGTATAGATTCTTGACAAAAAAGAACACGAGTTACGTACTAAAAGAATTCCATTAGTAAAAATCTTATGGATGAATCACGCAGTGAAGGAGTCCTTGTGGGAGCTAGAGGAGGAGATACGACAGAAATACGCACAGCTATTTGGTGGGTATCAGCAGTAGTCAGGGGTGATAATTCAAAGAAAATAAATATTACTTATTTCAGTGCATAGTAATAAAGGTATGAATGTATATTAGATTATAGGATTGATAGAGTTTTTGGTCTTGGGAAAATTTTCTTTTTATGTATACATTTTTAATCTCCCAGAACTCTAGTTGTAACCACAATATTCCTCCACCATAAGTGAGGTTAAGTAATAAAATAAGGAGTCAATTTTCTTCAAAGGACAGTGTACAACATAGATAGCAAATTTTGAGAACGAAATTTTATAAGGAAAGGAGAATGTAAAGAGCCAAAAAATAATAGAAATTAAATAAAGAGGGAAAGTGTTGACCCTATTGGTCACTTCCCGGTTTTGATAATGAAAAATACTTTGGTATTTAATGGTTTCCAAGTTTATTTATAGGATCATACTAACTGGATCATATTGATGGCATGCGGCACACAGTGGCTTGAAGCAAAAGAAGACTTAGAAGATTCATTGTTGTAATTTTATAAGTTTAATATTGGGTCTATAATAGTAATTTAGGAATGGTCTGTAATAATTATTGCATGGCATGCATGTTGGAACTAAAGCTCAAAGATAGTAGAAACCTTAGGGATCACCCTTCGGTCGATTGAAGGTCGATTGACGCCAGGTATTTTGGTGTGCTTAAAAAGGCCTTAGAAAAAACCCTAGGTCTCAACACTTGCACGTAAGAAATTCCCCAACATCACTTATTATATAAAGGGAAATAAATAAGGAAAAATTGGATTTAATTGGGAAAACTTGAGAGTGCTTGGGCGACCGAACCCGTTGCATTTAAAACGCTTCGGGCGACCGAACCCTGGTCGAGTCAAACTTGTTAACTATTGTTCGGGCACCCAAACCTTTTTGAACGTATCTTCCTTGGGCACCCGAACGTGTGTTAGAATGCTTTTCAACTACTCAGGCACCCGAACCTTCACGTTCATTATGGCCTTGGGGGACTGAATTGGTTAGTTCAGTTAACCGAACTTGGAACCGGGCACCCGAACCTATGAACATTTGGCTAATGGCTTTGATTCAGCCACCCAGAGCATAATTTTAGGAACCCAAACCCTTTTAAAATGATTTTGTGACTGAGTCCGTTCGGCACCTGAACCTCTCGGGTTAAAATATTTTTTACTAATTTTTAAATGGGGTAAACTAGGTAAATTTTCTTAATGGCTTTTAAAACAAATTTAATTATCCCCATTGAGTCCCCAACGGTCAAAAATTTCCCCTGGCCTATATATACATGTTCATTTTCTTAGATTAGAAAGGATTAGCAAATTGATTAGGGCCAAAATTCTCTCAAAATCAAAAATCCTCTTTTAGCCTATACTACTCCCAAACACTCTAGAACTTCATTTTCCTTGATCTTTCAAGTGTTGTGAGTATATTTAGAGTGCTTGTGCTTAATCCTCAATCGCTCATACTCTCATTGGTTGTGCTTATTGTTTGATTTTATTATTGAGAGTAAAGCTTAAAGTTCTCCCACTGATTTTATTTGATAAATCTTATGTGAGAAGACTTTGAGGCTTGTGGTTCTTGCATAGATATTACAAGGTACCTTAGCCCATTTTTGTGTGCAAAATATTTTACAAAAGCTTGATTTCAAACAACTCTAGTGCTTGATACAAGTTAAGAAAATAATTTTTGAGTTTGTTTGAATGTTATTAATAGCATCTTTGAAACACTAATCTGATATTGGGATTTGATATACTTTGCTTTCAAATATTAGCTTGTTAGAACACTCTGCGCATATTTGAGATTATACATCTTATTAAGCGTTGATTACACACGTAGAGCACCGAGCTTATAGTTCATACATACTTGAGGTGCATTGATTATACTATGCTTAGTGGTGCACAATTCGCTTGCATAGGAAGCATTTGTTTGTACGTAAATTTTATATCATTGGTTATGTTCCAGGCACGGGTTTGAAGAGGGAGACTAGCCCTGTTGAATAGTCCTAGATTGGCTTAGACCCTATTAAGAAAGTTAGGTGCACCACCCTGGTAAGGCGTGTTGGTTGAGGTCAGACCTGTTAATTGAACTGGTTGTAAATGGTGCTGCTCCACCTCTTAAGTGAGTCGTAATGGAATCCTTGTGCTGGTGTAGCTAAGGTGTGGACATAAGCATAGTTGGCTGAACCCCAATAACATATCGTGTGTGCATTGTTTATATTTCTACAATTTATATTTTCGCACGTATACGTTATAGTGTGAATGTTGCGTATGATTTAATTTCCACATTATATTTATCCGTGCATATTGGAACTGCATAGACAAACCCTAGGTTTGTGTAATACTAGATATTGGATTAGTTGAACCTAAGACAAATTTTTAAAATTCCAATTCACCCCCCTCCCCCCTCTTGGGAATACACCAAAGTGAACAAAAAGGAAAATTTAAAGAAGGTAAAGCAGGGTTCGTCGACGAATGCCCTGGTTTCATCGATGAACTCCATTATATAGTTCATGGACAAAGTGCAGTGCCTCTTTGATGAAGATACCAAGAGGGGGACATGCAAACCCTTTGGTTCGTTGACAAACTCATCATCCTCATCGAAGAACTTCCTTCTTTGGTTTGCCGACAAGTCCACATGTCTTACCGACGAAGCCACGTGGTAGCAGTCTATATATATTCGCAAAATTGAATTTTTAGGCAAAAATTTAGCTAACTCTCTCTCTCTCTCTCACACACACACACACACACACACACACACTAGATTTTTGGTTTCTCTCACTTCTCTCTAAGATTTCAGCTCCATTTCTCCCTGGTGCAATGATCAGAGGCTACCACGATGATACTAAGGAGATTCTCTACAACTTAACCGGAGCAGAATTTTGATTTGAGAAGTTTGGGAACCATCCTAAAATCAGGGCAAGTAGGTTATTTAAAGGTTATTTGGCTTGTAGGTTTTTCTGAACCCAGATTTGGTTTTAGATGTTGTTATACTGGTGTTTGGGATGATTAAATTTGGGTGTTGTGAATTCAAGGTTTTGGGGTTTATATAGCAAGTAGGTTAGAGAACCTAGTGGTGTTCTCAGGAATCCAGGTAAATGATAAATACTTTATAAAATTAGGAAATGTGAGTATGGAAAATTTTCTGAAAATTCAATTGATTAACAAGGAAATATGTATGTGAATAATTTCAGGATTGTGAAATTATGAAAGACGTGGGCGTAATTTAGAAATCAGTAAACGAGTCTAGTTCATCAGGTAAGGGAAATATACTATGCTAGGAATTTTAGAAATTTTATCAGTAATATATATGTGTTTTGGGGTAAATTCTACGAAGTGTAAATTATCTTTATTATTAGAAAATAAAAATTTCAATACAAGGGTTTTTATTTATTTAGTTGTGGCATGAGTTAATATCAGAACAATTCTAAATTTAAACAGTTTTTCAGAATATCATGATTTACGGTATCTTTGCATAGAAATGTGCTTTACTAGATTTTACAGAATTATGAATTATAGTGTATATACGGATAGATATTTCACATATGGATATTTTATAGATAGATATTTTACAGTATTTACAGAATACCATGATTTCTAGAATTTCAAATCATAGCACTCACATATTACAGTTTATTCAGTTCAGATATTACAGGTCAGATATTTCAGTTTATTTAGTTCAGATATTACATATTAAACATTATAGTTATTTCAGTCAGATGTTATAGTATTTTCATATCAATTTTATAGTGTTATGGTTATTTTGGAATCATGATGAAATAGTAACATAATTATCTATATTAGTATTATATAGTATCCGACCCTGATGAATTATTTCAGTCAAATTCAATCAGCAGAGCACGGTACCATTGCTATTTCAAATTAGAGTGCAACCACATATCTCAGATAGTATGTTTGATTTCAGTCTACCGTGCCTTGGAGGGATTGCAGGTTCCCTAGTATTCTGGGTTGAGGTGGTCGGTTTGACGGTGAGGAGATCAGTTACCATGCTTAGAGGGATTGCAGGCTCCCTAGTATTCTGGGTTGAGGTTGCCGGTCTGATGATTAATAGAGTTTCAGTTGACTTATCCTAGTGGGCCAACTAAAGTTAAGTCCCGCCTACGGTCACACAACCCTGTCATGAGGGGTTAAATCATGACATACAATTTTTCAGTGTAGTTTTCAAATATATATATATATATATATATATATAGATTTACAGGATAACAGCAGATATATTATAATACTAGAAGTATGATTATATACAAAGCTCAGATATTACAAATATATTTTAAGCCACATAGGTGTGAATTATACTGTGTATTATTTTACAAGCTATCTCAGTTTCAATTATTTATCAGTAAATTATTTATGTAAACTCAGTTGCCATACATTGGTAATAGCATATTTCTTCATGCTGAGAGTTGCCTCATCTTAGTAACTTAACATTTTTTCAGGTGACCCAGCTAGATGAGCAAATCAGACTCAAAGACAGAGAGGTCATTTACATTGCCCTGTGTATAGGGTAAGTGTTTTCAAAGAGATGCATTTTTGGGTAGATTTTAGGAGTCTTGGTAGTTGTCATTGAAGGTTGTATATCTATGTGTATATATTTTGGGGAAAAATATAGAATTCTGGTATTGTAATAATGATTGTATAGTTTTATGTTTTCCGCTGCATAGGTGTTTTTCAGTAGTCATTACATGGGTATCAGAGTAAATGATTATCAGTCTATTTATATTTTATTTAAAAAACAAATGGTATGAAATTTTGGGTCGTTACAATAGTAGTCAAATATTTTAGACAAATATCAAAAACTTACCAAACATAGAAAAGTCATTCATGAAACTTTCACACATATCATCTAACATAACAGAGAAAATACTCATCATGCAACGCTGGAAAGTGGCAGGTGCATTGCATAAATTGAGTGGCATTCTTCAACAAGCAAAAGTACTGAAGGGACAAGTGAAGGTAGTCTTCTCTTGATCCTCAGGTGCTACAACAATTTGATAATAACCAGAAAATCCTTCCAAGAAACAGTAAAAAAAATTACCAGCTACTTGTTCGAGTATCTGATCTAGGAAAGGTAACAGGAAGTGATCTTTTCGGCTAACCAAATTCAATTTATGATAATCAATGCACATTCTCCAACCCGTTACTTTCCTAGATGGGATCAACTCTCCATTAGCATTTTCATTGATAGTCAAACCAAATTTTTTTGGAACACCTTGTGTCAGGCTTACCCACTTATTGTCGGAGATCAGATAGATGATGTCGGCAACTAATAATTTCAGTACTTCATTCTTTACCACCTCCTTCATGGTTGGATTTAGTCTCTGATGCGCATCACAAACTGATCAAGTTTCTCCTTCCAGGAAGATGTTGTGAGTACAGATAGAAGGGTCGATACCCTTGATGTGTGCAATGGTCCATCCCATCGCTCCTCGATGCTTCCTTAGTACCTGCAATAACTTAATTTCTTGTTTAAGAGTAAAGTGAGAAGAGATTACCACGGGGAATGTGCCCTCTACTAGACCCAAGAAAACATACTTCAACTCTTCAGGTAATGGCTTCAGCTCAAGTGTCAGAATTTCTTCTTCTAATGATTTCATAACTTCTCGCAAGTCAATAGCTTCAAACGTTGTCTTACACCAACTACTTATGTAACTCGCATCCAACAAGTT